>NW_028133990.1:0-52000 GCF_964662115.1 Mustela nivalis | reverse complement strand
AATGGGCTTGACATGTCCCTAGTCCCCAATTTTTAACCAGATTTCTGGTTGTCCAGTCGCCCCACCCCAGGGCTCTACTCTGGAATCCCTCATTTGGTGGGACATCTGAGGTTGAAAAACAAAATGAAACAAATCGACAACAACAACAAAAAAACGGACTTCTTCCATCCCCAGAATGACCCCAAACTCATTGGACGGGACCGAACCCCCAGAGAGTAAGACTCGTCCATTTCCCATGAAGTCACCCGGCAATTTCACGACCATGAGTGACACGATATCCAGAGACAAAAACTTGAGCAAGAGCCTCACACTCGCCCTTTTTTCATATCCCGAAGTGTTCTCCTCATGGTCTGTAGATCAGTCCTGCCATACCTATGACCCAAAACATAAGCCGAGTTTGTGTTTTCAGACAACTGTCCAAACCGCTCTGGCCTACACACCCTACAGGCTCAGGGCCCTGGAGCCAAACCTGATTACTGTACTTGCCCTCTCCAAGGGAATTGTATGTGCCCATTCCAATGGCCACAACCCTACTAATAGGATAACCTCCAAAGTCCCTGAGGCCATCCCAATAGTTGTGGCTTCCCAGGACAAACAAGGGCAATCTGAGCCCATCTGAGCACCTACCTGCACTAGACCCGTAGACTGATGTCCCCAGAGGTAAAAAGGAAAGAACACGCCCCTAGGCACTAATCGGAAACATTGCTTTGGTTTCCAGGAAACTCTCCTCAGAGGCCTGGATTTCAATACCAGCATATGGCTGTTTCTTGACTCACCCATCAGAACAAATCTCATCTACACATGGGAAACATGCACGTTGGTGCTGTGTCAAAGCCTCTGTTTAGGAGAACCCTTCAGGGCCCCAGGGCCACCGCTTCATTCCAAGGTCTCCATAGACACAAAAACATATTAGGACACATCCACAGGAGAGTCCATTTCAACTCAGCCTCCTCGGTTGCCCGCCACATCCAGCAGATCTAACCTGTCTTGTTGCTTGGAGACAATTGGAATGCGAGGTGGGCTACCCAGCCATCAATCCTTAGAACCCTGCTCGGAATCGTTGGCCTGGAGCCAACCAACAGGTCTCAAATGTCCTGCAGAAGAATCTTTGCAGTTTGGAGCTTCTCACAACTCCCATCGTGGGAAAACCCCCATGTCCTCGTGATCCAACCCCCTTCAAGAAAGGGCCATCAGGGCAGAAAGTCCAACCTGAGCGATCGTCTGATCCTTGCCCTGACTTCAGATGCACGAGATCTCTATTGAGGTCTGTAGATTGTGCCTGCCATATCCTCACCCAGAAACCTAGGCCTAGCTTGGGTTCTCAGACTCCGTCCTCAGACTACTGGCCCACAATCCCTCCAGTTGGGCAATCCAGAACTACAATGCCGCACTCTGCCTTCCCTACAGAAGTAAAACATTGCCCTCAGGGCTACCCCGAAACCCCAAATGAGGATCAACCTGCATGCCAATCGGCTGTACCCCAAACATATAGGCTGACATGGGCACTATATACCCTTCTGACCCAGCCTGAGCCTGGACCTCCTGGTCCCGCCCAGACAGCTGGCCGCACACTGAGCACATCATACCCGCCATGGCCTTAGGTCGTCATCTCTTCCCAACTGCGGTTTTCAGGCTCCAGAACCTAGACCTTATCTCCAACCACTGCCCAGGGTTGAAAATGATGCAGAAATCAGAACTCTTTCCCCATGGCAAGAAACCTTGTGCATGGCATTTTGTCCAACGTTCAGTGTAGTTGAAACAAGCGTGGCCCATGAGACCCAGCCCATGCTTGCGGGCCACATTGGTCACAAACACACATTGTGACCCTGAGCCTGAGCCCAGTCCTCAGGTAAGGCCTCTCAGGGCCTATATGAAGAGACAGCATATTGGGCTTGCCATGCCCCCAGGCCCCAATTTTTAACCATAGTTCGGGGTATCCCTTCACTCTTCCCCAGGGCTCTGCTTTGGAATTCCTCTTCTGGTGGGACACCAGAGGTAACAAACCTGAAAGGAGTCCACCCATCCCACAGATTGACGAAAAACCATTGGGATCGGGCCAAATCCACAGAGAGGAAGATTCGTCCATGTCCCATGAGACCTCCCCAACATTCCACGGCCATTGCTGAAACAAAATCCAGAGACAAAAGCCTGAGCAAGCGCCTCAGACTCGCTCATTCTTCATATCCTGAAGAGTTCTTCTCATGGTTTGTAGATCGGGCGTGCCATACCTACGTCCCCAAACTTAAGCTGAGTTTGTGTTTTCAGTCTTCTGTCGTCAAAGTCCTGGGCCACACTCCCTCCAGGCTGGGGCCCCTGGAGCCACACATTAGGACTGCCCCCACCCAATCCATGGAATTCTGCCCATTCCATTGTCAAAAATCGTACAAATTAGGAGAACCCTCCAAAGTCCCTGAGGCCATCCCAATAGTGTAGGTCGCCCAGGACAAAAAAGGGCGGTTGATACCAGCTGAGCATCTTCCTCCACTCATCTACCTCCACTCATACCAAGAAGATTGAACCAGACAGGACCCGAGGCCATTATCGGATCCATTGCTTTGGTTTACAGGCATGTCTCCTCAAAGCCTGGATTCCAATACCAGCAGAGGGGATATCCTGAGGCACCCATCAGAACAAATCTCGTCTCCACAAGGAAACTTGTGCATGGGAGCTATGCCAAAGCTTAGGAGAATACTTCAGGGTCCCGGTGCCACCTCCCCATTCCAGGGCCCTCATGGACACAAACACACATTAGGACCCATCCTCTGGTTAGTGCATTTCAACTCAGCCGCCCCGGTTGCTCCCGCAGATCCATTAGATCTAAACTGTCTTGTTGCTAGGAGACAATTGGAAGTCGAGGCGGACTTCCCAGGCATCCATCCTCGAACGGTGCTCTGGATTCATTCCATATGGATGTCCTGGAGCTGTCCAACAGGTCTCAATTGTCCCGCAGATGGAATCCTTGAAGGGGGCATCCCACATCTCCCAACGTGGACAACCTCCATGGCCTCGAGATTCCGCTCCCTTCATGAAGGGGCCGTCATGCACAGAAATTCCAAACTGAGCCAACGTCGGATCCTTGCCCTGACTTCAGATGCATGAGATATTGGTTCAGATCTGCAGGGGGTACCTGCCGTGCCCTCACCCTGAATCCGAAGTCTAGCTTGTGTTCTCAGACTTCCGTCCTCACTCTCCTGGACCCGAAGCCCTCATGTTTGGCAATTCCGGACCGACAATGAAGCACTCTGTCTGCCCTATAGAAAAAATATATTGCGTAATGAGCTGACCGGGCAGCTTAAATGAAGATAAACCTACACGGCACTCGAATGTACCCAAATTATATAGTCTAACCTGGGCACTAATGCACTGTCTGACACAACCTGAGCCCGGACCTGCTGACCAACACCCAGACAGCTGACCGCACCCTGAGCACATCAGACCCGCCCTGGCCTTAGGTCATCATCTGTTCCCTACCTCAGTTTTCAGGCTTCAGAACCTAGACCTTATCTCCAATCACTGCCCACGGGTGACTGTGATGCAGAAATCAGAACTCTTCCTGACCCATGGCAAGAAACCTTGTGGTTGGCATGTTGTCCAACGTTCAGTGTAGGAGAAAACAGCATTCACCCTGAGGCCCCGCCCATTCTTGAGTGCGACGAGAGCATAAACACGCACTGTGACCTCAGCGTGAGTCCTGTCCTCTAGTAAGTCCTCTCAGTGGCTGGACCATTAGATGTCATAATGGGCTTGACATGTTCCTAGTCCCCAATTTTTAACCAGATTTCTGGTTGTCCAGTCGCCCCACCCTAGGGCTCTACTCTGGAATCCCTCTTTTGGTGGGACATCTGAGGTTGAAAAACAAAATGAAACAAATCGACAACAACAACAAAAAAACGGACTTCTTCCATCCCCAGAATGACCGCAAACTCTTTGGACGGGACCGAACCCCCAGAGAGTAAGACTCGTCCATTTCCCATGAAGTCACCCGGCAATTTCACGACCATGAGTGACACGATATCCAGAGACAAAAACTTGAGCAAGAGCCTCACACTCGTCCTTTTTTCATATCCCGAAGTGTTCTCCTCATGGTCTGTTGATCAGTCCTGCCATACCTATGACCCAAAACATAAGCCGAGTTTGTGTTTTCAGACAACTGTCCAAACAGCTCTGGCCTACACACCCTACAGGCTCAGGGCCCTGGAGCCAAACCTGAGGACTGTACTTGCCCTCTCCAAGGGAATTGTATGTGCCCATTCCAATGGCCACAACCTTACTAATAGGATAACCTCCAAAGTCCCTGAGGCCATCCCAATAGTTGTGGCTTCCCAGGACAAACAGGGGGCAATCTGAGCCCATCAAGAGCACCTTCCTGCACTCAGACCCGTAGACTGATGTCCCCAGGGGTATAAAGGAACGAACAGGCCCGTAGGCACTAATCAGATCCATTGCTTTGTTTTCCAGGAAACTCTCCTCAGAGGCCTGGATTTTAATACCAGCATATGGCTTTTTCTTGACTCACCCATCAGAACTAATCTCATCTACACATGGGAAACATGCACGTTGGAGCTGTGTCAAAGCCTCTGTTTAGGAGAACCCTTCAGGGCCCCAGGGCCACCGCTTCATTCCAAGGTCTCCATAGACACAAAAACATATTAGGACACATCCACAGGAGAGTCCATTTCAACTCAGCCTCCTCGGTTGCCCCCCACATCCAGCAGATCTAACCTGTCTTGTTGCTTGGAGTCAATTGGAATGCGAGGTGGGCTACCCAGCCATCCATCCTTAGAACCCTGCTCGGAATCGTTGGCCTGGAGCCAACCAACAGGTCTCAATTGTCCTGCAGAAGAATCTTTGCAGTTTGGAGCTTCTCACAACTCCCATCGTGGGAAAACCCCCATGTCCTCGTGATCCAACCCCCTTCAAGAAAGGGCCATCAGGGCAGAAAGTCCAACCTGAGCGATCGTCTGATCCTTGCCCTGACTTCAGATGCACGAGATCTCTATTGAGATCTGTAGATTGTGCCTGCCATATCCTCACCCAGAAACCTAGGCCTAGCTTGGGTTCTCAGACTCCGTCCTCAGACTACTGGCCCACAAGCCCTCCAGTTGGCAATCCAGAACTACAATGCCGCACACTGCCTGCCCTACAGAAGTAAAACATTGCCCTCAGGGCTACCCCGAAACCCCAAATGAGGATCAACCTGCACGCCAATCGGCTGTACCCCAAACATATAGGCTGACCTGGGCACTATTTCCCCTTCTGACCCAGCCTGAGCCTGGACCTCCTGGTCCCACCCAGACAGCTGGCCGCACACTGAGCACATCGGACCCGCCATGGCCTTAGGTCGTCATCTCTTCCCAACTGCGGTTTTCAGGCTCCAGAACCAAGACCTTATCTCCAAACACTGCCCAGGGTTGAAAATGATGCAGAAATCAGAACTCTTTCCCCATGGCAAGAAACCTTGTGCTTGGCATGTTGTCCAACATTCAGTGTAGTTGAAAAAAGCGTGGCCCATGAGGCCCAGCCCATGCTTGTGGGCCACATTGGTCACAAACACACATTGTGACCCTCAGCCTGAGCCCAGTCCTCAGGTAAGGCCTCTCAGGGCCTATATGAAGAGACAGCATATTGGGCTTGCCATGCCCCTAGGCCCCAATTTTTAACCATAGTTCGGGGTGTCCCATCACTCTTCCCCAGGGCTCTGCTTTGGAATTCCTCTTTTGGTGGGACACCTGAGGTAACAAACCTGAAAGGAGTCCTGCCATCCCACAGATTGACGAAAAACAATTGGGATCGGGCCAAATCCACAGAGAGGAAGATTCGTCCATGGCCCATGAGACATCCCCAACATTCCATGGCCATCGCTGAAACAAAATCCAGAGACAAAAGCCTGAGCAAGCGCCTCAGACTCGCTCATTCTTCATATCCTGAAGAGTTCTTCTCAAGGTTTGTAGATCGGGCGTGCCATACCTACGTCCCCAAACTTAAGCTGAGTTTGTGTTTTCAGTCTTCTGTCGTCAAAGTCCTGGGCCACACTCCCTCCAGGCTGGGGCCCCTGGAGCCACACATTAGGACTGCCCCCACCCAATCCATGGGAATTCTGCCCATTCCATTGTCAAAAATCGTACAAATTAGGAGAACCCTCCAAGTCCCTGAGGCCATCTCAATAGTGTAGGTCGCCCGGGACAAAAAAGGGCGGTTGATACCAGCTGAGCATCTTCCTCCATTCATCTACCTCCACTCATACCAAGAAGATTGAACCAGACAGGACCCGAGGCCATTATCGGATCCATTGCTTTGGTTTACAGGCATGTCTCCTCAAAAGCCTGGATTCCAATACCAGCAGAGGGGATTTCCTGAGGCACCCATCAGAACAAATCTCGTCTCCACAAGGAAACTTTTGCATGGGAGCTATGCCAAAGCTTAGGAGAATACTTCAGGGTCCCGGTGCCACCTCCCCATTCCAAGGCCCTCATGGACAAAAACACACATTAGGACCCATCCTCTGGAAAGTGCATTTCAACTCAGCCACCCCGGTTGCTCCCGCAGATCCATTAGATCTAAACTGTCTTGTTGCTAGGAGACAATTGGAAGGCGAGGCGGACTTCCCAGGCATCCATCCTCGAACGGTGCTCTGGAGTCATTCCATATGGGATGTCCTGGAGCTGTCCAACAGGTCTCAATTGTCCCGCAGAAGGAATCCTTGAAGGGGGCATCCCACATCTCCCAACGTGGAAAACCTCCATGGCCTCGAGATTCCGCTCCCTTCATGAAGGGGCCGTCATGCACAGAAACTACAACCTGAGCCAACGTCGGATCCTCGCCCTGACTTCAGATGCATGAGATATTGGTTCAGATCTGCAGGGGGTACCTGCCGTGCCCTCACCCTGAATCCGAAGTCCAGCTTGTGTTCTCAGACTTCCGTCCTCACTCTCCTGGCCCCGAAGCCCTCATGTTTGGCAATTCCGGACCGACAATGAAGCACTCTGCCTGCCCTCTAGAAAAAATATATTGCCTAATGAGCTGACCAGGCAGCTTAAATGAAGATAAACCTACACGGCACTCGAATGTACCCAAATTATATAGTCTAACCTGGGCACTAATGCACTGTCTGACACAACCTGAGCCCGGACCTGCTGACCAACACCCAGACAGCTGACCGCACCCTGAGCACATCAGACCCGCCCTGGCCTTAGGTCATCATCTCTTCCCTACCTCAGTTTTCAGGCTTCAGAACCTAGACCTTATCTCCAATCACTGCCCACGGGTGACTGTGATGCAGAAATCAGAACTCTTCCTGACCCATGGCAAGAAACCTTGTGGTTGGCATGTTGTCCAACGTTCAGTGTAGGAGAAAACAGCATTCACCCTGAGGCCCCGCCCATTCTTGAGTGCGACGAGAGCATAAACACGCATTGTGACCTCAGCGTGAGTCCTGTCCTCTAGTAAGTCCTCTCAGTGGCTGGACCATTAGATGTCATAATGGGCTTGACATGTTCCTAGTCCCCAATTTTTAACCAGATTTCTGGTTGTCCAGTCGCCCCACCCCAGGGCTCTACTCTGGAATCCCTCATTTGGTGGGACATCTGAGGTTGAAAAACAAAATGAAACAAATCGACAACAACAACAAAAAAACGGACTTCTTCCATCCCCAGAATGACCCCAAACTCTTTGGACGGGACCGAACCCCCAGAGAGTAAGACTCGTCCATTTCCCATGAAGTCACCCGGCAATTTCACGACCATGAGTGACACGATATCCAGAGACAAAAACTTGAGCAAGAGCCTCACACTCGCCCTTTTTTCATATCCCGAAGTGTTCTCCTCATGGTCTGTAGATCAGTCCTGCCATACCTATGACCCAAAACATAAGCCGAGTTTGTGTTTTCAGACAACTGTCCAAACCGCTCTGGCCTACACACCCTACAGGCTCAGGGCCCTGGAGCCAAACCTGATTACTGTACTTGCCCTCTCCAAGGGAATTGTATGTGCCCATTCCAATGGCCACAACCCTACTAATAGGATAACCTCCAAAGTCCCTGAGGCCATCCCAATAGTTGTGGCTTCCCAGGACAAACAGGGGGCAATCTGAGCCCATCTGAGCACCTACCTGCACTCAGACCCGTAGACTGATGTCCCCAGAGGTAAAAAGGTACGAACAGGCCCCTAGGCACTAATCGGATCCATTGCTTTGGTTTCCAGGCATCTCTCCTCAGAGGCCTGGATTTCAATACCAGCATATGGCTGTTTCTTGACTCACCCATCAGAACAAATCTCATCTACACATGGGAAACATGCACGTTGGAGCTGTGTCAAAGCCTCTGTTTAGGAGAACCCTTCAGGGCCCCAGGGCCACCGCTTCATTCCAAGGTCTCCATAGACACAAAAACATATTAGGACACATCCACAGGAGAGTCCATTTCAACTCAGCCTCCTCGGTTGCCCCCCACATCCAGCAGATCTAACCTGTCTTGTTGCTTGGAGACAATTGGAATGCGAGGTGGGCTACCCAGCCATCCATCCTTAGAACCCTGCTCGGAATCGTTGGACTGGAGCCAACCAACAGGTCTCAATTGTCCTGCAGAAGAATCGTTGCAGTTTGGAGCTTCTCACAACTCCCATCGTGGGAAAACCCCCATGTCCTCGTGATCCAACCCCCTTCAAGAAAGGGCCTTCAGGGCAGAAAATCCAACCTGAGCGAACGTCTGATCCTTACCCGGACTTCAGATGCACGAGATCTCTATTGAAGTCTGTAGATTGTGACTGCCATATCCTCACCAAGAAACCTAGGCTTGGCTTGGGTTCTCAGACTCCGTCCTCAGACTACTGGCCCACAAGCCTTCCAGTTTGGCAATCCAGAAGTACAATGCCGCACTCTGCCTGCCCTACAGAAGTAAAACATTGCCCTCAGGGCTACCCCGAAACTCCAAATGAGGATGAACCTGCACGCCATTCGGCTGTACCCCAAACATAGAGGCTGACCTGGGCACTATTTCCCCTTCTGACCCAGCCTGAGCCTGGACCTCCTGGTCCCACCCAGACAGCTGGCCGCACACTGAGCACATCGGACCCGCCATGGCCTTAGGTCGTCATCTTTTCCCAACTGCGGTTTTCAGGCTCCAGGACCTAGACCTTATCTCCAACCACTGCCCAGGGTTGAAAACGATGCAGAAATCAGAACTCTTTCCCCATGGCAATAAACCTTGTGCTTGGCATGTTGTCCAAAGTTCAGTGTAGTTGAAACAAGCGTGGCCCATGAGGCTTAACCCATGCTTGCGGGCCACATTGGTCACAAACACACAATGTGACCCTCAGCCTGAGCCCAGTCCTCAGGTAAGGCCTCTCAGGGCCTATATGAAGAGACAGCATATTGGGCTTGCCATGCCCCTAGGCCCCAATTTTTAACCATAGTTCGGGGTGTCCCTTCACTCTTCCCCAGGGCTCTGCTTTGGAATTCCTCTTTTGGTGGGACACCAGAGGTAAAAACCTGAAAGGAGTCCTCCCATCCCACAGATTGACGAAAAACAATTGGGATCGGTCCAAATCCACAGAGAGAAAGATTCGTCCATGGCCCATGAGACCTCCCCAATATTCCACGGCCATCGCTGAAACAAAATCCAGAGACAAAAGCCTGAGCAAGCGACTCAGACTCGCTCATTCTTCATATTTGAAGATTTCTTCTCATGGTTTGTAGATCGGGCGTGCCATACCTACGTCCCCAAACTTAAGCTGAGTTTGTGTTTTCAGTCTTCTGTCGTCAAAGTCCTGGGCCACACTCCCTCCAGGCTGGGGCCCTTGGAGCCACACATTAGGACTGCCCCCACCCAATCCATGGGAATTCTGCCCATTCCATTGTCAAAAATCGTACAAATTAGGAGAACCCTCCAAAGTCCCTGAGGCCATCCCAATAGTGTAGGTCGCCCGGGACAAAAAAGGGCGGTTGATACCAGCTGAGCATCTACTTCCACTCATCTACCTCCACTCATAACAAGAAGATTGAACCAGACAGGACCCGAGGCCATTATCGGATCCATTGCTTTGGTTTACAGGCATGTCTCCTCAAAAGCCTGAATTCTAATACCAGCAGAGGGGATTTCCTGAGGCACCCATCAGAACAAATCTCGTCTCAACAAGGAAACTTGTGCATGGGAGCTATGCCAAAGCTTAGGAGAATACTTCAGTGTCCCGGTGCCACCTCCCCATTCCAAGGCCCTCATGGACACAAACACACATTAGGACCCATCCTCTGGAAAGTGCATTTCAACTCAGCCACCCCGGTTGCTCCCGCAGATCCATTAGATCTAAACTGTCTTGTTGCTAGGAGACAATTGGAAGGCGAGGCGGACTTCCCAGGCATCCATCCTCGAACGGTGCTCTGGAGTCATAACATATGGGATGTCCTGGAGCTGTCCAACAGGTCTCAATTGTCCCGCAGAAGGAATCCTTGAAGGGGGCATCCCACATCTCCCAACGTGGAAAACCTCCATGGCCTCGAGATTCCGCTCCCTTCATGAAGGGGCCGTCATGCACAGAAACTCCAACCTGAGCCAACGTCGGATCCTCGCCCTGACTTCAGATGCATGAGATATTGGTTCAGATCTGCAGGGGGTACCTGCCGTGCCCTCACCATGAATCCGAAGTCCAGCTTGTGTTCTCAGAGTTCCGTCCTCACTCTCCTGGCCCCGAAGCCCTCATGTTTGGCAATTCCGGACCGACAATGAAGCACTCTGCCTGCCCTCTAGAAAAAATATATTGTCAATGAGCTGACCAGGCAGCTTAAATGAAGATAAACCTACACGGCACTCGAATGTACCCAAATTATATAGTCTAACCTGGGCAGAAATGCACTGTCTGACACAACCTGAGCCCGGACCTGCTGACCAACACCCAGACAGCTGACCTTGCCCTGAGCACATCAGACCCGCCATGGCCTTAGGTCATCATCTCTCCCTACCTCAGTTTTCAGGCTTCAGAACCTAGACCTTATCTCCAATCACTGCCCACGGGTGACTGTGATGCAGAAATCAGAACTCTTCCTGACCCATGGCAAGAAACCTTGTGGTTGGCATGTTGTCCAACGTTCAGTGTAGGAGAAAACAGCATTCACCCTGAGGCCCCGCCCATTCTTGAGTGCGACGAGAGCATAAACACGCATTGTGACCTCAGCGTGAGTCCTGTCCTCTAGTAAGTCCTCTCAGTGGCTGGTCCATTAGATGTCATAATGGGCTTGACATGTCCCTAGTCCCTAATTTTTAACCAGATTTCTGGTTGTCCAGTCGCCCCACCCCAGGGCTCTACTCTGGAATCCCTCATTTGGTGGGACATCTGAGGTTGAAAAACAAAATGAAACAAATCGACAACAACAACAAAAAAACGGACTTCTTCCATCCCCAGAATGACCGCAAACTCTTTGGACGGGACCGAACCCCCAGAGAGTAAGACTCGTCCATTTCCCATGAAGTCACCCGGCAATTTCACGACCATGAGTGACACGATATCCAGAGACAAAAACTTGAGCAAGAGCCTCACACTCGCCCTTTTTTCATATCCCGAAGTGTTCTCCTCATGGTCTGTAGATCAGTCCTGCCATACCTATGACCCAAAACATAAGCCGAGTTTGTGTTTTCAGACAACTGTCCAAACAGCTCTGGCCTACACACCCTACAGGCTCAGGGCCCTGGAGCCAAACCTGAGGACTGTACTTGCCCTCTCCAAGGGAATTGTATGTGCCCATTCCAATGGCCACAACCCTACTAATAGGATAACCTCCAAAGTCCCTGAGGCCATCCCAATAGTTGTGGCTTCCCAGGACAAACAGGGGGCAATCTGAGCCCATCTGAGCACCTACCTGCACTCAGACCCGTAGACTGATGTCCCCAGAGGTAAAAAGGAACGAACAGGCCCCTAGGCACTAATCGGATCCATTGCTTTGGTTTCCAGGCATCTCTCCTCAGAGGCCTGGATTTCAATACCAGCATATGGCTGTTTCTTGACTCACCCATCAGAACAAATCTCATCTACACATGGGAAACATGCACGTTGGAGCTGTGTCAAAGCCTCTGTTTAGGAGAACCCTTCAGGGCCCCAGGGCCACCGCTTCATTCCAAGGTCTCCATAGACACAAAAACATATTAGGACACATCCACAGGAGAGTCCATTTCAACTCAGCCTCCTCGGTTGCCCCCCACATCCAGCAGATCTAACCTGTCTTGTTGCTTGGAGACCATTGGAATGCGAGGTGGGCTACCCAGCCATCCATCCGTAGAACTCTGCTCGGAATCGTTGGCCTGGAGCCATCCAACAGGTCTCAATTGTCCTGCAGAAGAATCTTTGCAGTTTGGAGCTTCTCACAACTCCCATCGTGGGAAAACCCCCATGTCCTCGTGATCCAACCCCCTTCAATAAAGAGCCATCAGGGCAGAAAGTCCAACCTGAGCGATCGTCTGATCCTTGCCCTGACTTCAGATGCACGAGATCTCTATTGAGGTCTGTAGATTGTGCCTGCCATATCCTCACCCAAAAACCTAGGCCTAGCTTGGGTTCTCAGACTCCGTGCTCAGACTACTGGCCCACAAGTCCTCCAGTTTGGAAATCCAGAACTACAATGCCGCACTCTGCCTGCCCTACAGAAGTAAAACATTGCCCTCAGGGCTACCCCGAAACCCCAAATGAGGATCAACCTGCACGTCAATCGGCTGTACCCCAAACATATAGGCTGACCTGGGCACTATTTCCCCTTCTGACCCAGCCTGAGCCTGGACCTCCTGGTCCCACCCAGACAGCTGGCCGCACACTGAGCACATCGGACCCGCCATGGCCTTAGGTCGTCATCTCTTCCCAACTGCGGTTTTCAGGCTCCAGAACCTAGACCTTATCTCCAACCACTGCCCAGGGTTGAAAATGATGGAGAAATCAGAACTCTTTCCCCATGGCAAGAAACCTTGTGCTTGGCATGTTGTCCAACGTTCAGTGTAGTTGAAACAAGCGTGGCCCATGAGGCCCAGCCCATGCTTGAGGGCCACATTGGTCACAAACACACATTGTGACCCTCAGCCTGAGCCCAGTCCTCAGGTAAGGCCTCTCAGGGCCTATATGAAGAGACAGCATATTGGGCTTGCCATGCCCCTAGGCCCCAATTTTTAACCATAGTTCGGGGTGTCCCTTCACTCTTCCCCAGGGCTCTGCTTTGGAATTCCTCTTTTGGTGGGACACCAGAGGTAACAAACCTGAAAGGAGTCCTCCCATCCCACAGATTGACGAAAAACAATTGGGATCGGGCCAAATCCACAGAGAGGAAGATTCGTCCATGGCCCATGAGACATCCCCAACATTCCACGGCCATCACTGAAACAAAATCCAGAGACAAAAGCCTGAGCAAGCGCCTCAGACTCGCTCATTCTTCATATCCTGAAGAGTTCTTCTCATGGTTTATAGATCGTGCGTGCCATACCTACGTCCCCAAACTTAAGCTGGGTTTGTGTTTTCAGTCTTCTTTCGTCAAAGTCCTGGGCCACACTCCCTCAAGGCTGGGGCCCCTGGAGCCACACATTAGGACTGCCCCCACCCAATCCATGGGAATTCTGCCCATTCCATTGTCAAAAATCGTACAAATTAGGAGAACCCTCCAAAGTCCCTGAGGTCATCCCAATAGTGTAGGTCGCCCGGGACAAAAAAGGGCGGTTGATACCAGCTGAGCATCTTCCTCCACTCATCTACCTCCACTCATACCAAGAAGATTGAACCAGACAGGACCCGAGGCCATTATCGGATCCATTGCTTTGGTTTACAGGCATGTCTCCTCAAAAGCCTGGATTCCAATACCAGCAGAGGGGATTTCCTGAGGCACCCATCAGAACAA
This sequence comes from Mustela nivalis, assembly GCF_964662115.1. Taxonomy (NCBI): domain Eukaryota; kingdom Metazoa; phylum Chordata; class Mammalia; order Carnivora; family Mustelidae; genus Mustela; species Mustela nivalis. The sequence goes on along the minus strand of NW_028133990.1, from coordinate 38,146 downwards.
ATCTCGTCTCCATAAGTAAACTTGTGCATGGGAGCTATGCCAAAGCTTAGGAGAATACATCAGGGTCCCGGTGCCACCTCCCCATTCCAAGGCCCTCATGGACACAAACACACATTCGGACCCATCCTCTGGAAAGTGCATTTGAACTCAGCCACCCCGGTAGCTCCCTCAGATCCATTAGATCTAAACTGTCTTGTTGCTAGGAGACAATTGGAAGGCGAGGCGGACTTCCCAGGCATCCATCGTCGAATGTTGCTCTGGAGTCATTCCATATGGGATGTCCTGGAGCTGTCCAACAGGTCTCAATTGTCCCGCAGAAGGAATCCTTGAAGGGGGCATCCCACATCTCCCAACGTGGAAAACCTCCATGGCCTCGAGATTCCGCTCCCTTCATGAAGGGGCCGTCATGCACAGAAACTCCAACCTGAGCCAACGTCGGATCCTTGCCCTTACTTCAGATGCATGAGATATTGGTTCAGATCTGCAGGGGGTACCTGCCGTGCCCTCACCCTGAATCCGAAGTCTAGCTTGTGTTCTCAGACTTCCGTCCTCACTCTCCTGGCCCCGAAGCCCTCATGTTTGGCAATTCCGGACCGACAATGAAGCACTCTGCCTGCCCTCTAGAAAAAAATATATTGCCTAATGAGCTGACCAGGCAGCTTAAATGAAGATAAACCTACACGGCACTCGAATGTACCCAAATTATATAGTCTAACCTGGGCACTAATGCACTGTCTGACACAACCTGAGCCCGGACCTGCTGACCAACACCCAGACAGCTGACCGCACCCTGAGCACATCAGACCCGCCCTGGCCTTAGGTCATCATTTCTTCCCTACCTCAGTTTTCAGGCTTCAGAACCTAGACATTATCTCCAATCACTGCCCACGGGTGACTGTGATGCAGAAATCAGAACTCTTCCTGACCCATGGCAAGAAACCTTGTGGTTGGCATGTTGTCCAACGTTCAGTGTAGGAGAAAACAGCATTCACCCTGAGGCCCCGCCCATTCTTGAGTGCGACGAGAGCATAAACACGCATTGTGACCTCAGCGTGAGTCCTGTCCTCTAGTAAGTCCTCTCAGTGGCTGGTCCATTAGATGTCATAATGGGCTTGACATGTCCCTAGTCCCTAATTTTTAACCAGATTTCTGGTTGTCCAGTCGCCCAACCCCAGGGCTCTACTCTGGAATCCCTCATTTGGTGGGACATCTGAGGTTGAAAAACAAAATGAAACAAATCGACAACAACAACAAAAAAACGGACTTCTTCCATCCCCAGAATGACCGCAAACTCTTTGGACGGGACCGAACCCCCAGAGAGTAAGACTCGTCCATTTCCCATGAAGTCACCCGGCAATTTCACGACCATGAGTGACACGATATCCAGAGACAAAAACTTGAGCAAGAGCCTCACACTCGCCCTTTTTTCATATCCCGAAGTGTTCTCCTCATGGTCTGTAGATCAGTCCTGCCATACCTATGACCCAAAACATAAGCCGAGTTTGTGTTTTCAGACAACTGTCCAAACAGCTCTGGCCTACACACCCTACAGGCTCTGGGCCCTGCAGCCAAACCTGAGGACTGTACTTGCCCTCTCCAAGGGAATTGTATGTGGCCATTCCAATGGCCACAACCCTACTAATAGGATAACCTCCAAAGTCCCTGAGGCCATCCCAATAGTTGTGGCTTCCCAGGACAAACAGGGGGCAATCTGAGCCCATCTGAGCACCTACCTGCACTCAGACCCGTAGACTGATGTCCCCAGAGGTAAAAAGGAACGAACAGGCCCCTAGGCACTAATCGGATCAATTGCTTTGGTTTCCAGGCATCTCTCCTCAGAGGCCTGGATTTCAATACCAGCATATGGCTGTTTCTTGACTCACCCATCAGAACAAATCTCATCTACACATGGGAAACATGCACGTTGGAGCTGTGTCAAAGCCTCTGTTTAGGAGAACCCTTCAGGGCCCCAGGGCCACCGCTTCATTCCAAGGTCTCCATAGACACAAAAACATATTAGGACACATCCACAGGAGAGTCCATTTCAACTCAGCCTCCTCGGTTGCCCCCCACATCCAGCAGATCTAACCTGTCTTGTTGCTTGGAGACCATTGGAATGCGAGGTGGGCTACCCAGCCATCCATCCGTAGAACTCTGCTCGGAATCGTTGGCCTGGAGCCATCCAACAGGTCTCAATTGTCCTGCAGAAGAATCTTTGCAGTTTGGAGCTTCTCACAACTCCCATCGTGGGAAAACCCCCATGTCCTCGTGATCCAACCCCCTTCAAGAAAGGGCCATCAGGGCAGAAAGTCCAACCTGAGCGATCGTCTGATCCTTGCCCTGACTTCAGATGCACGAGATCTCTATTGAGGTCTGTAGATTGTGCCTGCCATATCCTCACCCAAAAACCTAGGCCTAGCTTGGGTTCTCAGACTCCGTGCTCAGACTACTGGCCCACAAGTCCTCCAGTTTGGAAATCCAGAACTACAATGCCGCTCTCTGCCTGCCCTACAGAAGTAAAACATTGCCCTCAGGGCTACCCCGAAACCCCAAATGAGGATCAACCTGCACGTCAATCGGCTGTACCCCAAACATATAGGCTGACCTGGGCACTATTTCCCCTTCTGACCCAGCCTGAGCCTGGACCTCCTGGTCCCACCCAGACAGCTGGCCGCACACTGAGCACATCGGACCCGCCATGGCCTTAGGTCGTCATCTCTTCCCAACTGCGGTTTTCAGGCTCCAGAACCTAGACCTTATCTCCAACCACTGCCCAGGGTTGAAAATGATGGAGAAATCAGAACTCTTTCCCCATGGCAAGAAACCTTGTGCTTGGCATGTTGTCCAACGTTCAGTGTAGTTGAAACAAGCGTGGCCCATGAGGCCCAGCCCATGCTTGAGGGCCACATTGGTCACAAACACACATTGTGACCCTCAGCCTGAGCCCAGTCCTCAGGTAAGGCCTCTCAGGGCCTATATGAAGAGACAGCATATTGGGCTTGCCATGCCCCTAGGCCCCAATTTTTAACCATAGTTCGGGGTGTCCCTTCACTCTTCCCCAGGGCTCTGCTTTGGAATTCCTCTTTTGGTGGGACACCAGAGGTAACAAACCTGAAAGGAGTCCTCCCATCCCACAGATTGACGAAAAACAATTGGGATCGGGCCAAATCCACAGAGAGGAAGATTCGTCCATGGCCCATGAGACATCCCCAACATTCCACGGCCATCACTGAAACAAAATCCAGAGACAAAAGCCTGAGCAAGCGCCTCAGACTCGCTCATTCTTCATATCCTGAAGAGTTCTTCTCATGGTTTATAGATCGGGCGTGCCATACCTACGTCCCCAAACTTAAGCTGAGTTTGTGTTTTCAGTCTTCTTTCGTCAAAGTCCTGGGCCACACTCCCTCAAGGCTGGGGCCCCTGGAGCCACACATTAGGACTGCCCCCACCCAATCCATGGGAATTCTGCCCATTCCATTGTCAAAAATCGTACAAATTAGGAGAACCCTCCAAAGTCCCTGAGGTCATCCCAATAGTGTAGGTCGCCCGGGACAAAAAAGGGCGGTTGATACCAGCTGAGCATCTTCCTCCACTCATCTACCTCCACTCATACCAAGAAGATTGAACCAGACAGGACCCGAGGCCATTATCGGATCCATTGCTTTGGTTTACAGGCATGTCTCCTCAAAAGCCTGGATTCCAATACCAGCAGAGGGGATTTCCTGAGGCACCCATCAGAACAAATCTCGTCTCCATAAGTAAACTTGTGCATGGGAGCTATGCCAAAGCTTAGGAGAATACATCAGGGTCCCGGTGCCACCTCCCCATTCCAAGGCCCTCATGGACACAAACACACATTCGGACCCATCCTCTGGAAAGTGCATTTGAACTCAGCCACCCCGGTTGCTCCCTCAGATCCATTAGATCTAAACTGTCTTGTTGCTAGGAGACAATTGGAAGGCGAGGCGGACTTCCCAGGCATCCATCGTCGAATGTTGCTCTGGAGTCATTCCATATGGGATGTCCTGGAGCTGTCCAACAGGTCTCAATTGTCCCGCAGAAGGAATCCTTGAAGGGGGCATCCCACATCTCCCAACGTGGAAAACCTCCATGGCCTCGAGATTCCGCTCCCTTCATGAAGGGGCCGTCATGCACAGAAACTCCAACCTGAGCCAACGTCGGATCCTTGCCCTGACTTCAGATGCATGAGATATTGGTTCAGATCTGCAGGGGGTACCTGCCGTGCCCTCACCCTGAATCCGAAGTCTAGCTTGTGTTCTCAGACTTCCGTCCTCACTCTCCTGGCCCCGAAGCCCTCATGTTTGGCAATTCCGGACCGACAATGAAGCACTCTGCCTGCCCTCTAGAAAAAAATATATTGCCTAATGAGCTGACCAGGCAGCTTAAATGAAGATAAACCTACACGGCACTCGAATGTACCCAAATTATATAGTCTAACCTGGGCACTAATGCACTGTCTGACACAACCTGAGCCCGGACCTGCTGACCAACACCCAGACAGCTGACCGCACCCTGAGCACATCAGACCCGCCCTGGCCTTAGGTCATCATCTCTTCCCTACCTCAGTTTTCAGGCTTCAGAACCTAGACCTTATCTCCAATCACTGCCCACGGGTGACTGTGATGCAGAAATCAGAACTCTTCCTGACCCATGGCAAGAAACCTTGTGGTTGGCATGTTGTCCAACGTTCAGTGTAGGAGAAAACAGCATTCACCCTGAGGCCCCGCCCATTCTTGAGTGCGACGAGAGCATAAACACGCATTGTGACCTCAGCGTGAGTCCTGTCCTCTAGTAAGTCCTCTCAGTGGCTGGACCATTAAATGTCATAATGGGCTTGACATGTCCCTAGTCCCCAATTTTTAACCAGATTTCTGGTTGTCCAGTCACCCACCCCAGGGCTCTACTCTGGAATCCCTCATTTGGTGGGACATCTGAGGTTGAAAAACAAAATGAATCAAATCGACAACAACAACAAAAAAACGGACTTCTTCCATCCCCAGAATGACCGCAAACTCTTTGGACGGGACCGAACCCCCAGAGAGTAAGACTCGTCCATTTCCCATGAAGTCACCCGGCAATTTCACGACCATGAGTGACACGATATCCAGAGACAAAAACTTGAGCAAGAGCCTCACACTCGCCCTTTTTTCATATCCCGAAGTGTTCTCCTCATGGTCTGTAGATCAGTCCTGCCATACCTATGACCCAAAACATAAGCCGAGTTTGTGTTTTCAGACAACTGTCCAAACAGCTCTGGCCTACACACCCTACAGGCTCTGGGCCCTGCAGCCAAACCTGAGGACTGTACTTGCCCTCTCCAAGGGAATTGTATGTGCCCATTCCAATGGCCACAACCCTACTAATAGGATAACCTCCAAAGTCCCTGAGGCCATCCCAATAGTTGTGGCTTCCCAGGACAAACAGGGGCAATCTGAGCCCATCTGAGCACCTACCTGCACTCAGACCCGTAGACTGATGTCCCCAGAGGTAAAAAGGAACGAACAGGCCCCTAGGCACTAATCGGATCCATTGCTTTGGTTTCCAGGCATCTCTCCTCAGAGGCCTGGATTTCAATACCAGCATATGGCTGTTTCTTGTCTCACCCATCAGAACAAATCTCATCTACACATGGGAAACATGCACGTTGGAGCTGTGTCAAAGCCTCTGTTTAGGAGAACCCTTCAGGGCCCCAGGGCCACCGCTTCATTCCAAGGTCTCCATAGACACAAAAACATATTAGGACACATCCACAGGAGAGTCCATTTCAACTCAGCCTCCTCGGTTGCCCCCCACATCCAGCAGATCTAACCTGTCTTGTTGCTTGGAGACCATTGGAATGTGAGGTGGGCTACCCAGCCATCCATCCTTAGAACCCTGCTCGGAATCGTTGGCCTGGAGCCATCCAACAGGTCTCAATTGTCCTGCAGAAGAATCTTTGCAGTTTGGAGCTTCTCACAACTCCCATCGTGGGAAAACCCCCATGTCCTCGTGATCCAACCCCCTTCAAGAAAGGGCCATCAGGGCAGAAAATCCAACCTGAGCGAACGTCTGATCCTTACCCGGACTTCAGATGCACGAGATCTCTATTGAGGTCTGTAGATTGTGACTGCCATATCCTCACCCAGAAACCTAGGCTTGGCTTGGGTTCTCAGACTCCGTCCTCAGACTACTGGCCCACAAGCCCTCCAGTTTGGAAATCCAGAACTACAATGCCGCACTCTGCCTGCCCTACAGAAGTAAAACATTGCCCTCAGGGCTACCCCGAAACTCCAAATGAGGATCAACCTGCACGCCATTCGGCTGTACCCCAAACATAGAGGCTGACCTGGGCACTATTTCCCCTTCTGACCCAGCCTGAGCCTGGACCTCCTGGTCCCACCCAGACAGCTGGCCGCACACTGAGCACATCGGACCCGCCATGGCCTTAGGTCGTCATCTCTTCCCAACTGCGGTTTTCAGGCTCCAGGACCTAGACCTTATCTCCAACCACTGCCCAGGGTTGAAAACGATGCAGAAATCAGAACTCTTTCCCCATGGCAAGAAACCTTGTGCTTGGCATGTTGTCCAACGTTCAGTGTAGTTGAAACAAGCGTGGCCCATGAGGCTTAACCCATGCTTGCGGGCCACATTGGTCACAAACACACAATGTGACCCTCAGCCTGAGCCCAGTCCTCAGGTAAGGCCTCTCAGGGCCTATATGAAGAGACAGCATATTGGGCTTGCCATGCCCCTAGGCCCCAATTTTTAACCATAGTTCGGGGTGTCCCTTCACTCTTCCCCAGGGCTCTGCTTTGGAATTCCTCTTTTGGTGGGACACCAGAGGTAACAAACCTGAAAGGAGTCCTCCCATCCCACAGATTGACGAAAAACAATTGGGATCGGGCCAAATCCACAGAGAGAAAGATTCGTCCATGGCCCATGAGACCTCCCCAACATTCCACGGCCATCGCTGAAACAAAATCCAGAGACAAAAGCCTGAGCAAGCGACTCAGACTCGCTCATTCTTCATATTTGAAGATTTCTTCTCATGGTTTGTAGATCGGGCGTGCCATACCTACGTCCCCAAACTTAAGCTGAGTTTGTGTTTTCAGTCTTCTGTCGTCAAAGTCCTGGGCCACACTCCCTCCAGGCTGGGGCCCCTGGAGCCACACATTAGGACTGCCCCCACCCAATCCATGGGAATTCTGCCCATTCCATTGTCAAAAATCGTACAAATTAGGAGAACCCTCCAAAGTCCCTGAGGCCATCCCAATAGTGTAGGTCGCCCGGGACAAAAAAGGGCGGTTGATACCAGCTGAGCATCTACCTCCACTCATCTACCTCCACTCATACCAAGAAGATTGAACCAGACAGGACCCGAGGCCATTATCGGATCCATTGCTTTGGTTTACAGGCATGTCTCCTCAAAAGCCTGAATTCTTATACCAGCAGAGGGGATTTCCTGAGGCACCCATCAGAACAAATCTCGTCTCCACAAGGAAACTTGTGCATGGGAGCTATGCCAAAGCTTAGGAGAATACTTCAGTGTCCCGGTGCCACCTCCCCATTCCAAGGCCCTCATGGACACAAACACACATTCGGACCCATCCTCTGGAAAGTGCATTTGAACTCAGCCACCCCGGTTGCTCCCTCAGATCCATTAGATCTAAACTGTCTTGTTGCTAGGAGACAATTGGAAGGCGAGGCGGACTTCCCAGGCATCCATCGTCGAATGTTGCTCTGGAGTCATTCCATATGGGATGTCCTGGAGCTGTCCAACAGGTCTCAATTGTCCCGCAGAAGGAATCCTTGAAGGGGGCATCCCACATCTCCCAACGTGGAAAACCTCCATGGCCTCGAGATTCCGCTCCCTTCATGAAGGGGCCGTCATGCACAGAAACTCCAACCTGAGCCAACGTCGGATCCTTGCCCTGACTTCAGATGCATGAGATATTGGTTCAGATCTGCAGGGGGTACCTGCCGTGCCCTCACCCTGAATCCGAAGTCTAGCTTGTGTTCTCAGACTTCCGTCCTCACTCTCCTGGCCCCGAAGCCCTCATGTTTGGCAATTCCGGACCGACAATGAAGCACTCTGCCTGCCCTCTAGAAAAAAATATATTGCCTAATGAGCTGACCAGGCAGCTTAAATGAAGATAAACCTACACGGCACTCGAATGTACCCAAATTATATAGTCTAACCTGGGCACTAATGCACTGTCTGACACAACCTGAGCCCGGACCTGCTGACCAACACCCAGACAGCTGACCGCACCCTGAGCACATCAGACCCGCCCTGGCCTTAGGTCATCATTTCTTCCCTACCTCAGTTTTCAGGCTTCAGAACCTAGACCTTATCTCCAATCACTGCCCACGGGTGACTGTGATGCAGAAATCAGAACTCTTCCTGACCCATGGCAAGAAACCTTGTGGTTGGCATGTTGTCCAACGTTCAGTGTAGGAGAAAACAGCATTCACCCTGAGGCCCCGCCCATTCTTGAGTGCGACGAGAGCATAAACACGCATTGTGACCTCAGCGTGAGTCCTGTCCTCTAGTAAGTCCTCTCAGTGGCTGGACCATTAAATGTCATAATGGGCTTGACATGTCCCTAGTCCCCAATTTTTAACCAGATTTCTGGTTGTCCAGTCACCCACCCCAGGGCTCTACTCTGGAATCCCTCATTTGGTGGGACATCTGAGGTTGAAAAACAAAATGAATCAAATCGACAACAACAACAAAAAAACGGACTTCTTCCATCCCCAGAATGACCGCAAACTCTTTGGACGGGACCGAACCCCCAGAGAGTAAGACTCGTCCATTTCCCATGAAGTCACCCGGCAATTTCACGACCATGAGTGACACGATATCCAGAGAAAAAAACTTGAGCAAGAGCCTCACACTCGCCCTTTTTTCATATCCCGAAGTGTTCTCCTCATGGTCTGTAGATCAGTCCTGCCATACCTATGACCCAAAACATAAGCCGAGTTTGTGTTTTCAGACAACTGTCCAAACAGCTCTGGCCTACACAACCTACAGGCTCTGGGCCCTGGAGCCAAACCTGAGGACTGTACTTGCCCTCTCCAAGGGAATTGTATGTGCCCATTCCAATGGCCACAACCCTACTAATAGGATAACCTCCAAAGTCCCTGAGGCCATCCCAATAGTTGTGGCTTCCCAGGACAAACAGGGGGCAATCTGAGCCCATCTGAGCACCTTCCTGCACTCAGACCCGTAGACTGATGTCCCCAGAGGTAAAAAGGAACGAACAGGCCCCTAGGCACTAATCGGATCCATTGCTTTGGTTTCCAGGCATCTCTCCTCAGAGGCCTGGATTTCAATACCAGCATATGGCTGTTTCTTGACTCACCCATCAGAACAAATCTCATCTACACATGGGAAACATGCACGTTGGAACTGTGTCAAAGCCTCTGTTTAGGAGAACCCTTCAGGGCCCCAGGGCCACCGCTTCATTCCAAGGTCTCCATAGACACAAAAACATATTAGGACACATCCACAGGAGAGTCCATTTCAACTCAGCCTCCTCGGTTGCCCCCCACATCCAGCAGATCTAACCTGTCTTGTTGCTTGGAGACCATTGGAATGCGAGGTGGGCTACCCAGCCATCCATCCGTAGAACTCTGCTCGGAATCGTTGGCCTGGAGCCATCCAACAGGTCTCAATTGTCCTGCAGAAGAATCTTTGCAGTTTGGAGCTTCTCACAACTCCCATCGTGGGAAAACCCCCATGTCCTCGTGATCCAACCCCCTTCAAGAAAGGGCCATCAGGGCAGAAAGTCCAACCTGAGCGATCGTCTGATCCTTGCCCTGACTTCAGATGCACGAGATCTCTATTGAGGTCTGTAGATTGTGCCTGCCATATCCTCACCCAAAAACCTAGGCCTAGCTTGGGTTCTCAGACTCCGTGCTCAGACTACTGGCCCACAAGTCCTCCAGTTTGGAAATCCAGAACTACAATGCCGCACTCTGCCTGCCCTACAGAAGTAAAACATTGCCCTCAGGGCTACCCCGAAACCCCAAATGAGGATCAACCTGCACGTCAATCGGCTGTACCCCAAACATATAGGCTGACCTGGGCACTATTTCCCCTTCTGACCCAGCCTGAGCCTGGACCTCCTGGTCCCACCCAGACAGCTGGCCGCACACTGAGCACATCGGACCCGCCATGGCCTTAGGTCGTCATCTCTTCCCAACTGCGGTTTTCAGGCTCCAGAACCTAGACCTTATCTCCAACCACTGCCCAGGGTTGAAAATGATGGAGAAATCAGAACTCTTTCCCCATGTCAAGAAACCTTGTGCTTGGCATGTTGTCCAAAGTTCAGTGTAGTTGAAACAAGCGTGGCCCATGAGGCCCAGCCCATGCTTGCGGGCCACATTGGTCACAAACACACATTGTGACCCTCAGCCTGAGCCCAGTCCTCAGGTAAGGCCTCTCAGGGCCTATATGAAGAGACAGCATATTGGGCTTGCCATGCCCCTAGGCCCCAATTTTTAACCATAGTTCGGGGTGTCCCTTCACTCTTCCCCAGGGCTCTGCTTTGGAATTCCTCTTTTGGTGGGACACCAGAGGTAACAAACCTGAAAGGAGTCCTCCCATCCCACAGATTGACGAAAAACAATTGGGATCGGGCCAAATCCACAGAGAGGAAGATTCGTCCATGGCCCATGAGACATCCCCAACATTCCACGGCCATCACTGAAACAAAATCCAGAGACAAAAGCCTGAGCAAGCGCCTCAGACTCGCTCATTCTTCATATCCTGAAGAGTTCTTCTCATGGTTTATAGATCGGGCGTGCCATACCTACGTCCCCAAACTTAAGCTGAGTTTGTGTTTTCAGTCTTCTTTCGTCAAAGTCCTGGGCCACACTCCCTCAAGGCTGGGGCCCCTGGAGCCACACATTAGGACTGCCCCCACCCAATCCATGGGAATTCTGCCCATTCCATTGTCAAAAATCGTACAAATTAGGAGAACCCTCCAAAGTCCCTGAGGTCATCCCAATAGTGTAGGTCGCCCGGGACAAAAAAGGGCGGTTGATACCAGCTGAGCATCTTCCTCCACTCATCTACCTCCACTCATACCAAGAAGACTGAAACAGACAGGACCCGAGGCCATTATCGGATCCATTGCTTTGGTTTACAGGCATGTCTCCTCAAAAGCCTGGATTCCAATACCAGCAGAGGGGATTTCCTGAGGCACCCATCAGAACAAATCTCGTCTCCATAAGTAAACTTGTGCATGGGAGCTATGCCAAAGCTTAGGAGAATACATCAGGGTCCCGGTGCCACCTCCCCATTCCAAGGCCCTCATGGACACAAACACACATTCGGACCCATCCTCTGGAAAGTGCATTTGAACTCAGCCACCCCGGTTGCTCCCTCAGATCCATTAGATCTAAACTGTCTTCTTGCTAGGAGACAATTGGAAGGCGAGGCGGACTTCCCAGGCATCCATCGTCGAATGTTGCTCTGGAGTCATTCCATATGGGATGTCCTGGAGCTGTCCAACAGGTCTCAATTGTCCCGCAGAAGGAATCCTTGAAGGGGGCATCCCACATCTCCCAACGTGGAAAACCTCCATGGCCTCGAGATTCCGCTCCCTTCATGAAGGGGCCGTCATGCACAGAAACTCCAACCTGAGCCAACGTCGGATCCTTGCCCTGACTTCAGATGCATGAGATATTGGTTCAGATCTGCAGGGGGTACCTGCCGTGCCCTCACCCTGAATCCGAAGTCTAGCTTGTGTTCTCAGACTTCCGTCCTCACTCTCCTGGCCCCGAAGCCCTCATGTTTGGCAATTCCGGACCGACAATGAAGCACTCTGCCTGCCCTCTAGAAAAAAATATACTGCCTAATGAGCTGACCAGGCAGCTTAAATGAAGATAAACCTACACGGCACTCGAATGTACCCAAATTATATAGTCTAACCTGGGCACTAATGCACTGTCTGACACAACCTGAGCCCGGACCTGCTGACCAACACCCAGACAGCTGACCGCACCCTGAGCACATCAGACCCGCCCTGGCCTTAGGTCATCATCTCTTCCCTACCTCAGTTTTCAGGCTTCAGAACCTAGACCTTATCTCCAATCACTGCCCACGGGTGACTGTGATGCAGAAATCAGAACTCTTCCTGACCCATGGCAAGAAACCTTGTGGTTGGCATGTTGTCCAACGTTCAGTGTAGGAGAAAACAGCATTCACCCTGAGGCCCCGCCCATTCTTGAGTGCGACGAGAGCATAAACACGCATTGTGACCTCAGCGTGAGTCCTGTCCTCTAGTAAGTCCTCTCAGTGGCTGGACCATTAAATGTCATAATGGGCTTGACATGTCCCTAGTCCCCAATTTTTAACCAGATTTCTGGTTGTCCAGTCACCCACCACAGGGCTCTACTCTGGAATCCCTCATTTGGTGGGACATCTGAGGTTGAAAAACAAAATGAATCAAATCGACAACAACAACAAAAAAACGGACTTCTTCCATCCCCAGAATGACCGCAAACTCTTTGGACGGGACCGAACCCCCAGAGAGTAAGACTCGTCCATTTCCCATGAAGTCACCCGGCAATTTCACGACCATGAGTGACACGATATCCAGAGACAAAAACTTGAGCAAGAGCCTCACACTCGCCCTTTTTTCATATCCCGAAGTGTTCTCCTCATGGTCTGTAGATCAGTCCTGCCATACCTATGACCCAAAACATAAGCCGAGTTTGTGTTTTCAGACAACTGTCCAAACAGCTCTGGCCTACACACCCTACAGGCTCTGGGCCCTGGAGCCAAACCTGAGGACTGTACTTGCCCTCTCCAAGGGAATTGTATGTGCCCATTCCAATGGCCACAACCCTACTAATAGGATAACCTCCAAAGTCCCTGAGGCCATCCCAATAGTTGTGGCTTCCCAGGACAAACATGGGGCAATCTGAGCCCATCTGAGCACCTTCCTGCACTCAGACCCGTAGACTGATGTCCCCAGAGGTAAAAAGGAACGAACAGGCCCCTAGGCACTAATCGGATCCATTGCTTTGGTTTCCAGGCATCTCTCCTCAGAGGCCTGGATTTCAATACCAGCATATGGCTGTTTCTTGTCTCACCCATCAGAACAAATCTCATCTACACATGGGAAACATGCACGTTGGAGCTGTGTCAAAGCCTCTGTTTAGGAGAACCCTTCAGGGCCCCAGGGCCACCGCTTCATTCCAAGGTCTCCATAGACACAAAAACATATTAGGACACATCCACAGGAGAGTCCATTTCAACTCAGCCTCCTCGGTTGCCCCCCACATCCAGCAGATCTAACCTGTCTTGTTGCTTGGAGACCATTGGAATGTGAGGTGGGCTACCCAGCCATCCATCCTTAGAACCCTGCTCGGAATCGTTGGCCTGGAGCCATCCAACAGGTCTCAATTGTCCTGCAGAAGAATCTTTGCAGTTTGGAGCTTCTCACAACTCCCATCGTGGGAAAACCCCCATGTCCTCGTGATCCAACCCCCTTCAAGAAAGGGCCATCAGGGCAGAAAATCCAACCTGAGCGAATGTCTGATCCTTACCCGGACTTCAGATGCACGAGATCTCTATTGAGGTCTGTAGATTGTGACTGCCATATCCTCACCCAGAAACCTAGGCTTGGCTTGGGTTCTCAGACTCCGTCCTCAGACTACTGGCCCACAAGCCCTCCAGTTTGGAAATCCAGAACTACTATGCCGCACTCTGCCTGCCCTACAGAAGTAAAACATTGCCCTCAGGGCTACCCCGAAACTCCAAATGAGGATCAACCTGCACGCCATTCGGCTGTACCCCAAACATAGAGGCTGACCTGGGCACTATTTCCCCTTCTGACCCAGCCTGAGCCTGGACCTCCTGGTCCCAACCAGACAGCTGGCCGCACACTGAGCACATCGGACCCGCCATGGCCTTAGGTCGTCATCTCTTCCCAACTGCGGTTTTCAGGCTCCAGGACCTAGACCTTATCTCCAACCACTGCCCAGGGTTGAAAACGATGCAGAAATCAGAACTCTTTCCCCATGGCAAGAAACCTTGTGCTTGGCATGTTGTCCAACGTTCAGTGTAGTTGAAACAAGCGTGGCCCATGAGGCTTAACCCATGCTTGCGGGCCACATTGGTCACAAACACACAATGTGACCCTCAGCCTGAGCCCAGTCCTCAGGTAAGGCCTCTCAGGGCCTATATGAAGAGACAGCATATTGGGCTTGCCATGCCCCTAGGCCCCAATTTTTAACCATAGTTCGGGGTGTCCCTTCACTCTTCCCCAGGGCTCTGCTTTGGAATTCCTCTTTTGGTGGGACACCAGAGGTAACAAACCTGAAAGGAGTCCTCCCATCCCACAGATTGACGAAAAACAATTGGGATCGGGCCAAATCCACAGAGAGAAAGATTCGTCCATGGCCCATGAGACCTCCCCAACATTCCACGGCCATCGCTGAAACAAAATCCAGAGACAAAAGCCTGAGCAAGCGACTCAGACTCGCTCATTCTTCATATTTGAAGATTTCTTCTCATGGTTTGTAGATCGGGCGTGCCATACCTACGTCCCCAAACTTAAGCTGAGTTTGTGTTTTCAGTCTTCTGTCCTCAAAGTCCTGGGCCACACTCCCTCCAGGCTGGGGCCCCTGGAGCCACACATTAGGACTGCCCCCACCCAATCCATGGGAATTCTGCCCATTCCATTGTCAAAAATCGTACAAATTAGGAGAACCCTCCAAAGTCCCTGAGGCCATCCCAATAGTGTAGGTCGCCCGGGACAAAAAAGGGCGGTTGATACCAGCTGAGCATCTTCCTCCACTCATCTACCTCCACTCATACCAAGAAGATTGAACCAGACAGGACCCGAGGCCATTATCGGATCCATTGCTTTGGTTTACAGGCATGTCTCCTCAAAAGCCTGGATTCCAATACCAGCAGAGGGGATTTCCTGAGGCACCAATCAGAACAAATCTCGTCTCCACAAGGAAACTTGTGCATGGGAGCTATGCCAAAGTTTAGGAGAATACTTCAGGGTCCCGGTGCCACCTCCCCATTCCAAGGCCCTCATGGACACAAACACACATTAGGACCCATCCTCTGGAAAGTGCATTTCAACTCAGCCACCCCGGTTGCTCCCTCAGATCCATTAGATCTAAACTGTCTTGTTGCTAGGAGACAATTGGAAGGCGAGGCGGACTTCCCAGGCATCCATCCTCGAACGGTGCTCTGGAGTCATAACATATGGGATGTCCTGGAGCTGTCCAACAGGTCTCAATTGTCCCGCAGAAGGAATCCTTGAAGGGGGCATCCCACATCTCCCAACGTGGAAAACCTCCATGGCCTCGAGATTCCGCTCCCTTCATAAAGGGGCCGTCATGCACAGAAACTCCAACCTGAGCCAACGTCGGATCCTCGCCCTGACTTCAGATGCATGAGATATTGGTTCAGATCTGCAGGGGGTACCTGCCGTGCCCTCACCATGAATCCGAAGTCCAGCTTGTGTTCTCAGACTTCCGTCCTCACTCTCCTGGCCCCGAAGCCCTCATGTTTGGCAATTCCGGACCGACAATGAAGCACTCTGCCTGCCCTCTAGAAAAAATATATTGCCTAATGAGCTGACCAGGCAGCTAAAATGAAGATAAACCTACACGGCACTCGAATGTACCCAAATTATATAGTCTAACCTGGGCACTAATGCACTGTCTGACACAACCTGAGCCCGGACCTGCGGACCAACACCCAGACAGCTGACCGCGCCCTGAGCACATCAGACCCGCCATGGCCTTAGGTCATCATCTCTTCCCTACCTCAGTTTTCAGGCTTCAGAACCTAGACATTATCTCCAATCACTGCCCACGGGTGACTGTGATGCAGAAATCAGAACTCTTCCTGACCCATGGCAAGAAACCTTGTGGTTGGCATGTTGTCCAACGTTCAGTGTAGGAGAAAACAGCATTCACCCTGAGGCCCCGCCCATTCTTGAGTGCGACGAGAGCATAAACACGCATTGTGACCTCAGCGTGAGTCCTGTCCTCTAGTAAGTCCTCTCAGTGGCTGGTCCATTAGATGTCATAATGGGCTTGACATGTCCCTAGTCCCCAAATTTTAACCAGATTTCTGGTTGTCCAGTCGCCCCACCCCAGGGCTCTACTCTGGAATCCCTCATTTGGTGGGACATCTGAGGTTGAAAAACAAAATGAAACAAATCGACAACAACAACAAAAAAACGGACTTCTTCCATCCCCAGAATGACCGCAAACTCTTTGGACGGGACCGAACCCCCAGAGAGTAAGACTCGTCCATTTCCCATGAAGTCACCCGGCAATTTCACGACCATGAGTGACACGATATCCAGAGACAAAAACTTGAGCAAGAGCCTCACACTCGCCCTTTTTTCATATCCCGAAGTGTTCTCCTCATGGTCTGTAGATCAGTCCTGCCATACCTATGACCCAAAACATAAGCCGAGTTTGTGTTTTCAGACAACTGTCCAAACAGCTCTGGCCTACACACCCTACAGGCTCAGGGCCCTGGAGCCAAACCTGAGGACTGTACTTGCCCTCTCCAAGGGAATTGTATGTGCCCATTCCAATGGCCACAACCCTACTAATAGGATAACCTCCAAAGTCCCTGAGGCCATCCCAATAGTTGTGGCTTCCCAGGACAAACAGGGGGCAATCTGAGCCCATCTGAGCACCTTCCTGCACTCAGACCCGTAGACTGATGTCCCCAGAGGTAAAAAGGAACGAACAGGCCCCTAGGCACTAATCGGATCCATTGCTTTGGTTTCCAGGCATCTCTCCTCAGAGGCCTGGATTTCAATACCAGCATATGGCTGTTTCTTGACTCACCCATCAGAACAAATCTCATCTACACATGGGAAACATGCACGTTGGAGCTGTGTCAAAGCCTCTGTTTAGGAGAACCCTTCAGGGCCCCAGGGCCACCGCTTCATTCCAAGGTCTCCATAGACACAAAAACATATTAGGACACATCCACAGGAGAGTCCATTTCAACTCAGCCTCCTCGGTTGCCCCCCACATCCAGCAGATCTAACCTGTCTTGTTGCTTGGAGACAATTGGAATGCGAGGTGGGCTACCCAGCCATCCATCCTTAGAACCCTGCTCGGAATCGTTGGCCTGGAGCCAACCAACAGGTCTCAATTGTCCTGCAGAAGAATCTTTGCAGTTTGGAGCTTCTCACAACTCCCATCGTGGGAAAACCCCCATGTCCTCGTGATCCAACCCCCTTCAAGAAAGGGCCATCAGGGCAGAAAGTCCAACCTGAGCGATCGTCTGATCCTTGCCCTGACTTCAGATGCACGAGATCTCTATTGAGGTCTGTAGATTGTGCCTGCCATATCCTCACCCAGAAACCTAGGCCTAGCTTGGGTTCTCAGACTCCGTCCTCAGACTACTGGCCCACAAGCCCTCCAGTTTGGAAATCCAGAACTACAATGCCGCACTCTGCCTGCCCTACAGAAGTAAAACATTGCCCTCAGGGCTACCCCGAAACCCCAAATGAGGATCAACCTGCACGCCAATCGGCTGTACCCCAAACATATAGGCTGACCTGGGCACTATTTCCCCTTCTGACCCAGCCTGAGCCTGGACCTCCTGGTCCCACCCAGACAGCTGGCCGCACACTGAGCACATCGGACCCGCCATGGCCTTAGGTCGTCATCTCTTCCCAACTGCGGTTTTCAGGCTCCAGAACCTAGACCTTATCTCCAACCACTGCCCAGGGTTGAAAATGATGCAGAAATCAGAACTCTTTCCCCATGGCAAGAAACCTTGTGCTTGGCATGTTGTCCAACGTTCAGTGTAGTTGAAACAAGCGTGGCCCATGAGGCCCAGCCCATGCTTGAGGGCCACATTGGTCACAAACACACATTGTGACCCTCAGCCTGAGCCCAGTCCTCAGGTAAGGCCTCTCAGGGCCTATATGAAGAGACAGCATATTGGGCTTGCCATGCCCCTAGGCCCCAATTTTTAACCATAGTTCGGGGTGTCCCTTCACTCTTCCCCAGGGCTCTGCTTTGGAATTCCTCTTTTGGTGGGACACCTGAGGTAACAAACCTGAAAGGAGTCCTCCCATCCCACAGATTGACGAAAAACAATTGGGATCGGGCCAAATCCACAGAGAGGAAGATTCGTCCATGGCCCATGAGACATCCCCAACATTCCACGGCCATCGCTGAAACAAAATCCAGAGACAAAAGCCTGAGCAAGCGCCTCAGACTCGCTCATTCTTCATATCCTGAAGAGTTCTTCTCCTGGTTTGTAGATCGGGCGTGCCATACCTATGTCCCCAAACTTAAGCTGAGTTTGTGTTTTCAGTCTTCTGTCCTCAAAGTCCTGGGCCACACTCCCTCCAGGCTGGGGCCCCTGGAGCCACACATTAGGACTGCCCCCACCCAATCCATGGGAATTCTGCCCATTCCATTGTCAAAAATCGTACAAATTAGGAGAACCCTCCAAAGTCCCTTAGGCCATCCCAATAGTGTAGGTCGCCCGGGACAAAAAAGGGCGGGTGATACCAGCTGAGCATCTTCCTCCACTCATCTACCTCCACTCATACCAAGAAGATTGAACCAGACAGGACCCGAGGCCATTATCGGATCCATTGCTTTGGTTTACAGGCATGTCTCCTCAAAAGCCTGGATTCCAATACCAGCAGAGGGGATTTCCTGAGGCACCAATCAGAAAAAATCTCGTCTCCACAAGGAAACTTGTGCATGGGAGCTATGCCAAAGTTTAGGAGAATACTTCAGGGTCCCGGTGCCACCTCCCCATTCCAAGGCCCTCATGGACACAAACACACATTAGGACCCATCCTCTGGAAAGTGCATTTCAACTCAGCCACCCCGGTTGCTCCCTCAGATCCATTAGATCTAAACTGTCTTGTTGCTAGGAGACAATTGGAAGGCGAGGCGGACTTCCCAGGCATCCATCCTCGAACGGTGCTCTGGAGTCATAACATATGGGATGTCCTGGAGCTGTCCAACAGGTCTCAATTGTCCCGCAGAAGGAATCCTTGAAGGGGGCATCCCACATCTCCCAACGTGGAAAACCTCCATGGCCTCGAGATTCCGCTCCCTTCATGAAGGGGCCGTCATGCACAGAAACTCCAACCTGAGCCAACGTCGGATCCTCGCCCTGACTTCAGATGCATGAGATATTGGTTCAGATCTGCAGGGGGTACCTGCCGTGCCCTCACCATGAATCCGAAGTCCAGCTTGTGTTCTCAGACTTCCGTCCTCACTCTCCTGGCCCCGAAGCCCTCATGTTTGGCAATTCCGGACCGACAATGAAGCACTCTGCCTGCCCTCTAGAAAAAATATATTGCCTAATGAGCTGACCAGGCAGCTAAAATGAAGATAAACCTACACGGCACTCGAATGTACCCAAATTATATAGTCTAACCTGGGCACTAATGCACTGTCTGACACAACCTGAGCCCGGACCTGCGGACCAACACCCAGACAGCTGACCGCGCCCTGAGCACATCAGACCCGCCATGGCCTTAGGTCATCATCTCTTCCCTACCTCAGTTTTCAGGCTTCAGAACCTAGACATTATCTCCAATCACTGCCCACGGGTGACTGTGATGCAGAAATCAGAACTCTTCCTGACCCATGGCAAGAAACCTTGTGGTTGGCATGTTGTCCAACGTTCAGTGTAGGAGAAAACAGCATTCACCCTGAGGCCCCGCCCATTCTTGAGTGCGACGAGAGCATAAACACGCATTGTGACCTCAGCGTGAGTCCTGTCCTCTAGTAAGTCCTCTCAGTGGCTGGTCCATTAGATGTCATAATGGGCTTGACATGTCCCTAGTCCCCAAATTTTAACCAGATTTCTGGTTGTCCAGTCGCCCCACCCCAGGGCTCTACTCTGGAATCCCTCATTTGGTGGGACATCTGAGGTTGAAAAACAAAATGAAACAAATCGACAACAACAACAAAAAAACGGACTTCTTCCATCCCCAGAATGACCGCAAACTCTTTGGACGGGACCGAACCCCCAGAGAGTAAGACTCGTCCATTTCCCATGAAGTCACCCGGCAATTTCACGACCATGAGTGACACGATATCCAGAGACAAAAACTTGAGCAAGAGCCTCACACTCGCCCTTTTTTCATATCCCGAAGTGTTCTCCTCATGGTCTGTAGATCAGTCCTGCCATACCTATGACCCAAAACATAAGCCGAGTTTGTGTTTTCAGACAACTGTCCAAACAGCTCTGGCCTACACACCCTACAGGCTCAGGGCCCTGGAGCCAAACCTGAGGACTGTACTTGCCCTCTCCAAGGGAATTGTATGTGCCCATTCCAATGGCCACAACCCTACTAATAGGATAACCTCCAAAGTCCCTGAGGCCATCCCAATAGTTGTGGCTTCCCAGGACAAACAGGGGGCAATCTGAGCCCATCTGAGCACCTTCCTGCACTCAGACCCGTAGACTGATGTCCCCAGAGGTAAAAAGGAACGAACAGGCCCCTAGGCACTAATCGGATCCATTGCTTTGGTTTCCAGGCATCTCTCCTCAGAGGCCTGGATTTCAATACCAGCATATGGCTGTTTCTTGACTCACCCATCAGAACAAATCTCATCTACACATGGGAAACATGCACCTTGGAGCTGTGTCAAAGCCTCTGTTTAGGAGAACCCTTCAGGGCCCCAGGGCCACCGCTTCATTCCAAGGTCTCCATAGACACAAAAACATATTAGGACACATCCACAGGAGAGTCCATTTCAACTCAGCCTCCTCGGTTGCCCCCCACATCCAGCAGATCTAACCTGTCTTGTTGCTTGGAGACAATTGGAATGCGAGGTGGGCTACCCAGCCATCCATCCTTAGAACCCTGCTCGGAATCGTTGGCCTGGAGCCAACCAACAGGTCTCAATTGTCCTGCAGAAGAATCTTTGCAGTTTGGAGCTTCTCACAACTCCCATCGTGGGAAAACCCCCATGTCCTCGTGATCCAACCCCCTTCAAGAAAGGGCCATCAGGGCAGAAAGTCCAACCTGAGCGATCGTCTGATCCTTGCCCTGACTTCAGATGCACGAGATCTCTATTGAGGTCTGTAGATTGTGCCTGCCATATCCTCACCCAGAAACCTAGGCCTAGCTTGGGTTCTCAGACTCCGTCCTCAGACTACTGGCCCACAAGCCCTCCAGTTTGGAAATCCAGAACTACAATGCCGCACTCTGCCTGCCCTACAGAAGTAAAACATTGCCCTCAGGGCTACCCCGAAACCCCAAATGAGGATCAACCTGCACGCCAATCGGCTGTACCCCAAACATATAGGCTGACCTGGGCACTATTTCCCCTTCTGACCCAGCCTGAGCCTGGACCTCCTGGTCCCACCCAGACAGCTGGCCGCACACTGAGCACATCGGACCCGCCATGGCCTTAGGTCGTCATCTCTTCCCAACTGCGGTTTTCAGGCTCCAGAACCTAGACCTTATCTCCAACCACTGCCCAGGGTTGAAAATGATGCAGAAATCAGAACTCTTTCCCCATGGCAAGAAACCTTGTGCTTGGCATGTTGTCCAACGTTCAGTGTAGTTGAAACAAGCGTGGCCCATGAGGCCCAGCCCATGCTTGAGGGCCACATTGGTCACAAACACACATTGTGACCCTCAGCCTGAGCCCAGTCCTCAGGTAAGGCCTCTCAGGGCCTATATGAAGAGACAGCATATTGGGCTTGCCATGCCCCTAGGCCCCAATTTTTAACCATAGTTCGGGGTGTCCCTTCACTCTTCCCCAGGGCTCTGCTTTGGAATTCCTCTTTTGGTGGGACACCTGAGGTAACAAACCTGAAAGGAGTCCTCCCATCCCACAGATTGACGAAAAACAATTGGGATCGGGCCAAATCCACAGAGAGGAAGATTCGTCCATGGCCCATGAGACATCCCCAACATTCCACGGCCATCGCTGAAACAAAATCCAGAGACAAAAGCCTGAGCAAGCGCCTCAGACTCGCTCATTCTTCATATCCTGAAGAGTTCTTCTCATGGTTTGTAGATCGGGCGTGCCATACCTACGTCCCCAAACTTAAGCTGAGTTTGTGTTTTCAGTCTTCTGTCCTCAAAGTCCTGGGCCACACTCCCTCCAGGCTGGGGCCCCTGGAGCCACACATTAGGACTGCCCCCACCCAATCCATGGGAATTCTGCCCATTCCATTGTCAAAAATCGTACAAATTAGGAGAACCCTCCAAAGTCCCTGAGGCCATCCCAATAGTGTAGGTCGCCCGGGACAAAAAAGGGCGGTTGATACCAGCTGAGCATCTTCCTCCACTCATCTACCTCCACTCATACCAAGAAGATTGAACCAGACAGGACCCGAGGCCATTATCGGATCCATTGCTTTGGTTTACAGGCATGTCTCCTCAAAAGCCTGGATTCCAATACCAGCAGAGGGGATTTCCTGAGGCACCAATCAGAACAAATCTCGTCTCCACAAGGAAACTTGTGCATGGGAGCTATGCCAAAGTTTAGGAGAATACTTCAGGGTCCCGGTGCCACCTCCCCATTCCAAGGCCCTCATGGACACAAACACACATTAGGACCCATCCTCTGGAAAGTGCATTTCAACTCAGCCACCCCGGTTGCTCCCTCAGATCCATTAGATCTAAACTGTCTTGTTGCTAGGAGACAATTGGAAGGCGAGGCGGACTTCCCAGGCATCCATCCTCGAACGGTGCTCTGGAGTCATAACATATGGGATGTCCTGGAGCTGTCCAACAGGTCTCAATTGTCCCGCAGAAGGAATCCTTGAAGGGGGCATCCCACATCTCCCAACGTGGAAAACCTCCATGGCCTCGAGATTCCGCTCCCTTCATAAAGGGGCCGTCATGCACAGAAACTCCAACCTGAGCCAACGTCGGATCCTCGCCCTGACTTCAGATGCATGAGATATTGGTTCAGATCTGCAGGGGGTACCTGCCGTGCCCTCACCATGAATCCGAAGTCCAGCTTGTGTTCTCAGACTTCCGTCCTCACTCTCCTGGCCCCGAAGCCCTCATGTTTGGCAATTCCGGACCGACAATGAAGCACTCTGCCTGCCCTCTAGAAAAAATATATTGCCTAATGAGCTGACCAGGCAGCTAAAATGAAGATAAACCTACACGGCACTCGAATGTACCCAAATTATATAGTCTAACCTGGGCACTAATGCACTGTCTGACACAACCTGAGCCCGGACCTGCGGACCAACACCCAGACAGCTGACCGCGCCCTGAGCACATCAGACCCGCCATGGCCTTAGGTCATCATCTCTTCCCTACCTCAGTTTTCAGGCTTCAGAACCTAGACATTATCTCCAATCACTGCCCACGGGTGACTGTGATGCAGAAATCAGAACTCTTCCTGACCCATGGCAAGAAACCTTGTGGTTGGCATGTTGTCCAACGTTCAGTGTAGGAGAAAACAGCATTCACCCTGAGGCCCCGCCCATTCTTGAGTGCGACGAGAGCATAAACACGCATTGTGACCTCAGCGTGAGTCCTGTCCTCTAGTAAGTCCTCTCAGTGGCTGGTCCATTAGATGTCATAATGGGCTTGACATGTCCCTAGTCCCCAAATTTTAACCAGATTTCTGGTTGTCCAGTCGCCCCACCCCAGGGCTCTACTCTGGAATCCCTCATTTGGTGGGACATCTGAGGTTGAAAAACAAAATGAAACAAATCGACAACAACAACAAAAAAACGGACTTCTTCCATCCCCAGAATGACCGCAAACTCTTTGGACGGGACCGAACCCCCAGAGAGTAAGACTCGTCCATTTCCCATGAAGTCACCCGGCAATTTCACGACCATGAGTGACACGATATCCAGAGACAAAAACTTGAGCAAGAGCCTCACACTCGCCCTTTTTTCATATCCCGAAGTGTTCTCCTCATGGTCTGTAGATCAGTCCTGCCATACCTATGACCCAAAACATAAGCCGAGTTTGTGTTTTCAGACAACTGTCCAAACAGCTCTGGCCTACACACCCTACAGGCTCAGGGCCCTGGAGCCAAACCTGAGGACTGTACTTGCCCTCTCCAAGGGAATTGTATGTGCCCATTCCAATGGCCACAACCCTACTAATAGGATAACCTCCAAAGTCCCTGAGGCCATCCCAATAGTTGTGGCTTCCCAGGACAAACAGGGGGCAATCTGAGCCCATCTGAGCACCTTCCTGCACTCAGACCCGTAGACTGATGTCCCCAGAGGTAAAAAGGAACGAACAGGCCCCTAGGCACTAATCGGATCCATTGCTTTGGTTTCCAGGCATCTCTCCTCAGAGGCCTGGATTTCAATACCAGCATATGGCTGTTTCTTGACTCACCCATCAGAACAAATCTCATCTACACATGGGAAACATGCACCTTGGAGCTGTGTCAAAGCCTCTGTTTAGGAGAACCCTTCAGGGCCCCAGGGCCACCGCTTCATTCCAAGGTCTCCATAGACACAAAAACATATTAGGACACATCCACAGGAGAGTCCATTTCAACTCAGCCTCCTCGGTTGCCCCCCACATCCAGCAGATCTAACCTGTCTTGTTGCTTGGAGACAATTGGAATGCGAGGTGGGCTACCCAGCCATCCATCCTTAGAACCCTGCTCGGAATCGTTGGCCTGGAGCCAACCAACAGGTCTCAATTGTCCTGCAGAAGAATCTTTGCAGTTTGGAGCTTCTCACAACTCCCATCGTGGGAAAACCCCCATGTCCTCGTGATCCAACCCCCTTCAAGAAAGGGCCATCAGGGCAGAAAGTCCAACCTGAGCGATCGTCTGATCCTTGCCCTGACTTCAGATGCACGAGATCTCTATTGAGGTCTGTAGATTGTGCCTGCCATATCCTCACCCAGAAACCTAGGCCTAGCTTGGGTTCTCAGACTCCGTCCTCAGACTACTGGCCCACAAGCCCTCCAGTTTGGAAATCCAGAACTACAATGCCGCACTCTGCCTGCCCTACAGAAGTAAAACATTGCCCTCAGGGCTACACCGAAACCCCAAATGAGGATCAACCTGCACGCCAATCGGCTGTACCCCAAACATATAGGCTGACCTGGGCACTATTTCCCCTTCTGACCCAGCCTGAGCCTGGACCTCCTGGTCCCACCCAGACAGCTGGCCGCACACTGAGCACATCGGACCCGCCATGGCCTTAGGTCGTCATCTCTTCCCAACTGCGGTTTTCAGGCTCCAGAACCTAGACCTTATCTCCAACCACTGCCCAGGGTTGAAAATGATGCAGAAATCAGAACACTTTCCCCATGGCAAGAAACCTTGTGCTTGGCATGTTGTCCAACGTTCAGTGTAGTTGAAACAGGCGTGGCCCATGAGGCCCAGCCCATGCTTGAGGGCCACATTGGTCACAAACACACATTGTGACCCTCAGCCTGAGCCCAGTCCTCAGGTAAGGCCTCTCAGGGCCTATATGAAGAGACAGCATATTGGGCTTGCCATGCCCCTAGGCCCCAATTTTTAACCATAGTTCGGGGTGTCCCTTCACTCTTCCCCAGGGCTCTGCTTTGGAATTCCTCTTTTGGTGGGACACCTGAGGTAACAAACCTGAAAGGAGTCCTCCCATCCCACAGATTGACGAAAAACAATTGGGATCGGGCCAAATCCACAGAGAGGAAGATTCGTCCATGGCCCATGAGACATCCCCAACATTCCACGGCCATCGCTGAAACAAAATCCAGAGACAAAAGCCTGAGCAAGCGCCTCAGACTCGCTCATTCTTCATATCCTGAAGAGTTCTTCTCATGGTTTGTAGATCGGGCGTGCCATACCTACGTCCCCAAACTTAAGCTGAGTTTGTGTTTTCAGTCTTCTGTCCTCAAAGTCCTGGGCCACACTCCCTCCAGGCTGGGGCCCCTGGAGCCACACATTAGGACTGCCCCCACCCAATCCATGGGAATTCTGCCCATTCCATTGTCAAAAATCGTACAAATTAGGAGAACCCTCCAAAGTCCCTGAGGCCATCCCAATAGTGTAGGTCGCCCGGGACAAAAAAGGGCGGTTGATACCAGCTGAGCATCTTCCTCCACTCATCTACCTCCACTCATACCAAGAAGATTGAACCAGACAGGACCCGAGGCCATTATCGGATCCATTGCTTTGGTTTACAGGCATGTCTCCTCAAAAGCCTGGATTCCAATACCAGCAGAGGGGATTTCCTGAGGCACCCATCAGAACAAATCTCGTCTCCACAAGGAAACTTGTGCATGGGAGCTATGCCAAAGTTTAGGAGAATACTTCAGGGTCCCGGTGCCACCTCCCCATTCCAAGGCCCTCATGGACACAAACACACATTAGGACCCATCCTCTGGAAAGTGCATTTCAACTCAGCCACCCCGTTTGCTCCCGCAGATCCATTAGATCTAAACTGTCTTGTTGCTAGGAGACAATTGGAAGGCGAGGCGGACTTCCCAGGCATCCATCCTCGAACGGTGCTCTGGAGTCATTCCATATGGGATGTCCTGGAGCTGTCCAACAGTTCTCAATTGTCCCGCAGAAGGAATCCTTGAAGGGGGCATCCCACATCTCCCAACGTGGAAAACCTCCATGGCCTCGAGATTCCGCTCCCTTCATGAAGGGGCCGTCATGCACAGAAACTCCAACCTGAGCCAACGTCGGATCCTCGCCCTGACTTCAGATGCATGAGATATTGGTTCAGATCTGCAGGGGGTACCTGCCGTGCCCTCACCCTGAATCCGAGGTCTAGCTTGTGTTCTCAGACTTCCGTCCTCACTCTCCTGGCCCCGAAGCCCTCATGTTTGGCAATTCCGGACCGACAATGAAGCACTCTGCCTGCCCTCTAGAAAAAATATATTGCCTAATGAGCTGACCAGGCAGCTTAAATGAAGATAAACCTACACGGCACTGGAATGTACCCAAATTATATAGTCTAACCTGGGCACTAATGCACTGTCTGACACAACCTGAGCCCGGACCTGCTGACCAACACCCAGACAGCTGACCGCACCCTGAGCACATCAGACCCGCCCTGGCCTTAGGTCATCATCTCTTCCCTACCTCAGTTTTCAGGCTTCAGAACCTAGACCTTATCTCCAATCACTGCCCACGGGTGACTGTGATGCAGAAATCAGAACTCTTCCTGACCCATGGCAAGAAACCTTGTGGTTGGCATGTTGTCCAACGTTCAGTGTAGGAGAAAACAGCATTCACCCTGAGGCCCCACCCATTCTTGAGTGCGACGAGAGCATAAACACGCATTGTGACCTCAGCGTGAGTCCTGTCCTCTAGTAAGTCCTCTCAGTGGCTGGACCATTAGATGTCATAATGGGCTTGACATGTCCCTAGTCCCCAATTTTTAACCAGATTTCTGATTGTCCAGTCGCCCCACCCCGGGGCTCTACTCTGGAATCCCTCATTTGGTGGGACATCTGAGGTTGAAAAACAAAATGAAACAAATCGACAACAACAACAAAAAAACGGACTTCTTCCATCCCCAGAATGACCGCAAACTCTTTGGACGGGACCGAACCCCCAGAGAGTAAGACTCGTCCATTTCCCATGAAGTCACCCGGCATTTTCACGACCATGAGTGACACGATATCCAGAGACAAAAACTTGAGCAAGAGCCTCACACTCGCCCTTTTTTCATATCCCGAAGTGTTCTCCTCATGGTCTGTAGATCAGTCCTGCCATACCTATGACCCAAAACATAAGCCGAGTTTGTGTTTTCAGACAACTGTCCAAACAGCTCTGGCCTACACACCCTAAAGGCTCAGGGCCCTGGAGCCAAACCTGAGGACTGTACTTGCCCTCTCCAAGGGAATTGTATGTGCCCATTCCAATGGCCACAACCCTACTAATAGGATAACCTCCAAAGTCCCTGAGGCCATCCCAATAGTTGTGGCTTCCCAGGACAAACAGGGGCAATCTGAGCCCATCTGAGCACCTACCTGCACTCAGACCCGTAGACTGATGTCCCCAGAGGTAAAAAGGAACGAACAGGCCCCTTGGCACTAATCGGATCCATTGCTTTGGTTTCCAGGAAACTCTCCTCAGAGGCCTGGATTTCAATACCAACATATGGCTGTTTCTTGACTCACCCATCAGAACAAATCTCATCTACACATGGGAAACATGCACGTTGGAGCTGTGTCAAAGCCTCTGTTTAGGAGAACCCTTCAGGGCCCCAGGGCCACCGCTTCATTCCAAGGTCTCCATAGACACAAAAACATATTAGGACACATCCACAGGAGAGTCCATTTCAACTCAGCCTCCTCGGTTGCCCCCCACATCCAGCAGATCTAATCTGTCTTGTTGCATGGAGACAATTGGAATGCGAGGTGGGCTACCTAGCCATCCATCCTTAGAACCCTGCTCGGAATCATAGGCCTGGAGCCAACCAACAGGTCTCAATTGTCCTGCAGAAGAATCTTTGCAGTTTGGAGCTTCTCACAACTCCCATCGTGGGAAAACCCCCATGTCCTCGTGATCCAACCCCCTTCAAGAAAGGGCCATCAGGGCAGAAAGTCCAACCTGAGCGAACGTCTGATCCTTACCCGGACTTCAGATGCACGAGATCTCTATTGAGGTCTGTAGATTGTGCCTGCCATATCCTCACCCAGAAACCTAGGCTTGGCTTGGGTTCTCAGACTCCGTCCTCAGACTACTGGCCCAGAAGCCTTCCAGTTTGGCAATCCAGAACTACAATGCCGCACTCTGCCTGCCCTACAGAAGTAAAACATTGCCCTCAGGGCTACCCCGAAACCCCAAATGAGGATCAACCTGCACGCCAATCGGCTGTACCCCAAACATATAGGCTGACCTGGGAACTATTTCCCCTTCTGACCCAGCCTGAGCCTGGACCTCCTGGTCCCACCCAGACAGCTGGCCGCACACTGAGCACATCGGACCCGCCATGGCCTTAGGTCGTCATCTCTTCCCAACTGCGGTTTACACGCTCCAGAACCTAGACCTTATCTCCAACCACTGCCCAGGGTTGAAAATGATGGAGAAATCAGAACTTTTTCCCCATGTCAAGAAACCTTGTGCTTGGCATGTTGTCCAACGTTCAGTGTAGTTGAAACAAGCGTGGCCCATGAGGCCCAGCCCATGCTTGCGGGCCACATTGGTCACAAACACACATTGTGACCCTCAGCCTGAGCCCAGTCCTCAGGTAAGGCCTCTCAGGGCCTATATGAAGAGACAGCATATTGGGCTTGCCATGCCCCTAGGCCCCAATTTTTAACCATAGTTCGGGGTGTCCCTTCACTCTTCCCCAGGGCTCTGCTTTGGAATTCCTCTTTTGGTGGGACACCTGAGGTAACAAACCTGAAAGGAGTCCTCCCATCCCACAGATTGACGAAAAACAATTGGGATCGGGCCAAATCCACAGAAAGGAAGATTCGTCCATGGCCCATGAGACCTCCCCAACATTCCACGGCCATCGCTGAAACAAAATCCAGAGACAAAAGCCTGAGCAAGCGCCTCAGACTCGCTCATTCTTCATATCCTGAAGAGTTCTTCTCATGGTTTGTAGATCGGGCGTGCCATACCTACGTCCCCAAACTTAAGCTGAGTTTGTGTTTTCAGTCTTCTGTCCTCAAAGTCCTGGGCCACACTCCCTCCAGGCTGGGGCCCCTGGAGCCACACATTAGGACTGCAACCACCCAATCCATGGGAATTCTGCCCATTCCATTGTCAAAAATCGTACAAATTAGGAGAACCCTCCAAAGTCCCTGAGGCCATCCCAATAGTGTAGGTCGCCCGGGACAAAAAAGGGCGGTTGATACCAGCTGAGCATCTTCCTCCACTCATCTACCTCCACTCATACCAAGAAGATTGAAGCAGACAGGACCCGAGGCCATTATCGGATCCATTGCTTTGGATTACAGGCATGTCTCCTCAAAAGCCTGGATTCCAATACCAGCAGAGGGGATTTCCTGAGGCACCCATCAGAACAAATCTCGTCTCCACAAGGAAACTTGTGCATGGGAGCTATGCCAAAGCTTAGGAGAATACTTCAGGGTCCCGGTGCCACCTCCCCATTCCAAGGCCCTCATGGACACAAACACACATTAGGACCCATCCTCTGGAAAGTGCATTTCAACTCAGCCACCCCGTTTGCTCCCGCAGATCCATTAGATCTAAACTGTCTTGTTGCTAGGAGACAATTGGAAGGCGAGGCGGACATCCCAGGCATCCATCCTCGAATGGTGCTCTGGAGTCATTCCATATGGGATGTCCTGGAGCTGTCCAACAGTTCTCAATTGTCCCGCAGAAGGAATCCTTGAAGGGGGCATCCCACATCTCCCAACGTGGAAAACCTCCATGGCCTCGAGATTCCGCTCCCTTCATGAAGGGGCCGTCATGCACAGAAACTCCAACCTGAGCCAACGTCGGATCCTCGCCCTGACTTCAGATGCATGAGATATTGGTTCAGATCTGCAGGGGGTACCTGCCGTGCCCTCACCCTGAATCCGAAGTCTAGCTTGTGTTCTCAGACTTCCGTCCTCACTCGCCTGGCCCCGAAGCCCTCATGTTTGGCAATTCCGGACCGACAATGAAGCACTCTGCCTGCCCTCTAGAAAAAATATATTGCCTAATGAGCTGCCGAGGCAGCTTAAATGAAGATAAACCTACACGGCACTCGAATGTACCCAAATTATATAGTCTAACCTGGGCACTAATGCACTGTCTGACACAACCTGAGCCCGGACCTGCTGACCAACACCCAGACAGCTGACCGCACCCCGAGCACATCAGACCCGCCCTGGCCTTAGGTCATCATCTCTTCTTTACCTCAGTTTTCAGGCTTCAGAACCTAGACCTTATCTCCAATCACTGCCCACGGGTGACTGTGATGCAGAAATCAGAACTCTTCCTGACCCATGGCAAGAAACCTTGTGGTTGGCATGTTGTCCAACGTTCAGTGTAGTAGAAAACAGCATACACCCTGAGGCCCCGCCCATTCTTGAGTGCGACGAGAGCATAAACACGCATTGTGACCTCAGCGTGAGTCCTGTCCTCTAGTAAGTCCTCTCAGTGGCTGGACCATTAGATGTCATAATGGGCTTGACATGTCCCTAGTCCCAAATTTTTAACCAGATTTCTGGTTGTCCAGTCGCCCAACCCCAGGGCTCTACTCTGGAATCCCTCATTTGGTGGGACACCTGAGGTTGAAAAACAAAATGAAACAAATCGACAACAACAACAAAAAAACGGACTTCTTCCATCCCCAGAATGACCGCAAACTCTTTGGACGGGACCGAACCCCCAGAGAGTAAGACTCGTCCATTTCCCATGAAGTCACCCGGCAATTTCACGACCATGAGTGACACGATATCCAGAGACAAAAACTTGAGCAAGAGCCTCACACTCGCCCTTTTTTCATATCCCGAAGTGTTCTCCTCATGGTCTGTAGATCAGTCCTGCCATACCTATGACCCAAAACATAAGCCGAGTTTGTGTTTTCAGACAACTGTCCAAACAGCTCTGGCCTACACACCCTACAGGCTCAGGGCCCTGGAGCCAAACCTGAGGACTGTACTTGCCCTCTCCAAGGGAATTGTATGTGCCCATTCCAATGGCCACAACCCTACTAATAGGATAACCTCCAAAGTCCCTAAGGCCATCCCAGGAGTTGTGGCTTCCCAGGACAAACAGGGGCAATCTGAGCCCATCTGAGCACCTACCTGCACTCAGACCCGTAGACTGATGTCCCCAGAGGTAAAAAAGAACGAACAGGCCCCTAGGCACTAATCGGATCCATTGCTTTGGTTTCCAGGAAACTCTCCTCAGAGGCCTCGATTTCAATACCAGCATATGGCTTTTTCTTGACTCACCCATCAGAACAAATCTCATCTACACATGGGAAACATGCATGTTGGAGCTGTGTCAAAGCCTCTGTTTAGGAGAACCCTTCAGGGCCCCATGGCCACCGCTTCATTCCAAGGTCTCCATAGACACAAAAACATATTAGGACACATCCACAGGAGAGTCCATTTCAACTCAGCTTCCTCGGTTGCCCACCACATCCAGCAGATCTAACCTGTCTTGTTGCTTGGAGACAATTGGAATGTGAGGTGGGCTACCCAGCCATCCATCCTTAGAACCCTGCTCGGAATCGTTGGCCTGGAGCCAACCAACAGGTCTCAATTGTCCTGCAGAAGAATCTTTGCAGTTTGGAGCTTTTCACAACTCCCATCGTGGGAAAACCCCCATGTCCTCGTGATCCAACCCCCTTCAAGAAAGGGCCATCAGGGCAGAAAGTCCAACCTGAGCGAACGTCTGATCCTTGCCCTGACTTCAGATGCACGAGATCTCTATTGAGGTTTGTAGATTGTGCCTGCCATATCCTCACCCAGAAACCTAGGCCTAGCTTGGGTTCTCAGACTCCGTCCTCAGACTACTGGCCCACAAGCCCTCCAGTTTGGAAATCCAGAACTACAATGCCGCACTCTGCCTGCCCTACAGAAGTAAAACATTGCCCTCAGGGCTACCCCGAAACCCCAAATGAGGATCAACCTGCACGCCATTCGGCTGTACCCCAAACATAGAGGCTGACCTGGGCACTATTTCCCCTCTGACCCAGCCTGAGCCTGGACCTCCTGGTCCCACCCAGACAGCTGGCTGCACACTGAGCACATCGGACCCGCCATGGCCTTAGGTCGTCATCTCTTCCCAACTGCGGTTTTCAGGCTCCAGAACCTAGACCTTATCTCCAACCACTGCCCAGGGTTGAAAATGATGCAGAAATCAGAACTCATTCCCCATGGCATGAAACCTTGTGCTTGGCATGTTGTCCAACGTTCAGTGTAGTTGAAACAAGCATGGCCCATGAAGGCCAGCCCATGCTTGCGGGCCACATTGGTCACAAACACACATTGTGACCCTCAGCCTGAGCCCAGTCCTCAGGTAAGGCCTCTCAGGGCCTATATGAAGAGACAGCATATTGGGCTTGCCATGCCCCTAGGCCCCAATGTTTAACCATAGTTCGGGGTGTCCCTTCACTCTTCCCCAGGGCTCTGCTTTGGAATTCCTCTTTTGGTGGGACACCTGAGGTAACAAACCTGAAAGGAGTCCTCCCATCCCACAGATTGACGAAAAACAATTGGGATCGGGCCAAATCCACAGAGAGAAAGATTCGTCCATGGCCCATGAGACCTCCCCAACATTCCACGGCCATCGCTGAAACAAAATCCAGAGACAAAAGCCTGAGCAAGCGCCTCAGACTCGCTCATTCTTCATATCCTGAAGAGTTCTTCTCATGGTTTGTAGATCGGGTGTGCCATACCTACGTCCCCAAACTTAAGCTGAGTTTGTGTTTTCAGTCTTCTGTCCTCAAAGTCCTGGGCCACACTCCCTCCAGGCTGGGGCCCCTGGAGCCACACATTAGGACTGCCCCCACCCAATCCATGGGAATTCTGCCCATTCCATTGTGAAAAATCGTACAAATTAGGAGAACCCTCCAAAGTCCCTGAGGCCATCCCAATAGTGTAGGTCGCCCGGGACAAAAAAGGGCGGTTGATACCAGCTGAGCATCTTCCTCCACTCATCTACCTCCACACATACCAAGAAGATTGAACCAGACAGGACCCGAGGCCATTATCGGATCCATTGCTTTGGTTTACAGGCATGTCTCCTCAAAAGCCTGGATTCCAATACCAGCAGAGGGGATTTCCTGAGGCACCCATCAGAACAAATCTCGTCTCCACAAGGAAACTTGTGCATGGGAGCTATGCCAAAGCTTAGGAGAATACTTCAGGGTCCCGGTGCCACCTCCCCATTCCAAGGCCCTCATGGACACAAACACATATTAGGACCCATCCTCTAGAAAGTGCATTTCAACTCAGCCACCCCGGTTGCTCCCGCAGATCCATTAGATCTAAACTGTCTTGTTGCTAGGAGACAATTGGAAGGCGAGGCGGACTTCCCAGGCATCCATCCTCGAACGGTGCTCAGGAGTCATTCCATATGGGATGTCCTGGAGCTGTCCAACAGGTCTCAATTGTCCCGCAGAAGGAATCCTTGAAGGGGGCATCCCACATCTCCCAACGTGGAAATCCTCCATGGCCTCGAGATTCCGCTCCCTTCATGAAGGGGCCGTCATGCACAGAAAGTCCAACTTGAGCCAACGTCGGATCCTCGCCCTGACTTCAGATGCATGAGATATTGGTTCAGATCTGCAGGGGGTACCTGCCGTGCCCACACCCTGAATCCGAAGTCTAGCTTGTGTTCTCAGACTTCCGTCCTCACTCTCCTGGCCCCGAAGCCCTCATGTTTGGCAATTACGGACCGACAATGAAGCACTCTGCCTGCCCTCTAGAAAAAATATATTGCCTAATGAGCTGACCAGGCAGCTTAAATGAAGATAAACCTACACGGCACTCGAATGTACCCAAATTATATAGTCTAACCTGGGCACTAATGCACTGTCTGACACAACCTGAGCCCGGACCTGCTGACCAACACCCAGAGAGCTGACCGCACCCTGAGCACATCAGACCCGCCCTGGCCTTAGGTCATCATCTCTTCCCTACCTCAGTTTTCAGGCTTCAGAACCTAGACCTTATCTCCAATCACTGCCCACGGGTGACTGTGATGCAGAAATCAGAACTCTTCCTGACCCATGGCAAGAAACCTTGTGGTTGGCATGTTGTCCAATGTTCAGTGTAGGAGAAAACAGCATTCACCCTGAGGCCCCGCCCATTCTTGAGTGCGACGAGAGCATAAACACGCATTGTGACCTCAGCGTGAGTCCTGTCCTCTAGTAAGTCCTCTCAGTGGCTGGACCATTAGATGTCATAATGGGTTTGACATGTCCCTATCCCCAATTTTTAACCAGATTTCTGGTTCCAGTCGCCCCACCCCAGGGCTCTACTCTGGAATCCCTCATTTGGTGGGACATCTGAGGTTGAAAAACAAAATGAAACAAATCGACAACAACAACAAAAAAACGGACTTCTTCCATCCCCAGAATGACCGCAAACTCTTTGGACGGGACCGAACCCCCAGAGAGTAAGACTCGTCCATTTCCCATGATGTCACCCGGCAATTTCACGACCATGAGTGACACGATATCCAGAGACAAAAACTTGAGCAAGAGCCTCACACTCGCCCTTTTTTCATATCCCGAAGTGTTCTCCTCATGGTCTGTTGATCAGTCCTGCCATACCTATGACCCAAAACATGAGCCGAGTTTGTGTTTTCAGACAACTGTCCAAACAGCTCTGGCCTACACACCCTACAGGCTCAGGGCCCTGGAGCCAAACCTGAGGACTGTACTTGCCCTCTCCAAGGGAATTGTATGTGCCCATTCCAATGGCCACAACCCTACTAATAGGATAACCTCCAAAGTCCCTGAGGCCATCCCAAGAGTTGTGGCTTCCCAGGACAAACAGGGGCAATCTGAGCCCATCTGAGCACCTACCTGCACTCAGACCCCTAGACTGAAGTCCCCAGAGGTAAAAAGGAACGAACAGGCCCCTAGGCACTAATCGGATCCATTGCTTTGCTTTCCAGGAAACTCTCCTTAGAATCCTGGATTTCAATACCAGCATATGGCTGTTTCTTGACTCACCCATCAGAACAAATCTCATCTACACATGGGAAACATGCACGTTGGAGCTGTGTCAAAGCCTCTGTTTAGGAGAACCCTTCAGGGCCCCAGGGCCACCGCTTCATTCCAAGGTCTCCATAGACACAAAAACATAATAGGACACATCCACAGGAGAGTCCATTTCAACTCAGCCTCCTCGGTTGCCCCCCACATCCAGCAGATCTAACCTGTCTTGTTGCTTGGAGACAATTGGAATGCGAGGTGGGCTACCCAGCCATCCGTCCTTAGAACCCTGCTCGGAATCGTTGGCCTGGAGCCAACCAACAGGTCTCAATTGTCCTGCAGAAGAATCTTTGCAGTTTGGAGCTTCTCACAACTCCCATCGTGGGAAAACTTCCATGTCCTCGTGATCCAACCCCCTTCAAGAAAGGGCCATCAGGGCAGAAAGTCCAACCTGAGCGATCGTCTGATCCTTGCCCTGACTTCAGATGCACGAGATCTCTATTGAGGTCTGTAGATTGTGCCTGCCATATCCTCACCCAGAAACCTAGGCCTAGCTTGGGTTCTCAGACTCCGTCCTCAGACTACTGGCCCACAAGGCCTCCAGTTTGGAAACCCAGAACTACAATGCCGCACTCTGCCTGCCCTACAGAAGTAATACATTGCCCTCAGGGCTACCCCGAAACCCCAAATGAGGATCAACCTGCACGACATTCGGCTGTACCCCAAACATAGAGGCTGACCTGGGCACTATTTCCCCTTCTGACCCAGCCTGAGCCTGGACCTCCTGGTCCCACCCAGACAGCTGGCCGCACACTGAGCACATCGGACCCGCCATGGCCTTAGGTCGTCATCTCTTCCCAACTGCGGTTTTCAGGCTCCAGAACCTAGACCTTATCTCCAACCACTGCCCAGGGTTGAAAATGATGCAGAAATCAGAACTCTTTCCCCATGGCAAGAAACCCTGTGCTTGGCATGTTGTCCAACGTTCAGTGTAGTTGAAACAAGCATGTTCCATGAGGCCCAGCCCATGCTTGCGGGCCACATTGGTCACAAACACACATTGTGACCCTCAGCCTGAGCCCAGTCCTCAGGTAAGGCCTCTCAGGGCCTATATGAAGAGACAGCATATTGGGCTTGCCATGCCCCTAAACCCCAATTTTTAACCATAGTTCGGGGTGTCCCTTCACTCTTCCCCAGGGCTCTGCTTTGGAATTCCTCTTTTGGTGGGACACCTGAGGTAACAAACCTGAAAGGAGTCCTCCCATCCCACAGATTGACGAAAAACAATTGGGATCGGGCCAAATCCACAGAGAGGAAGATTCGTCCATGGCCCATGAGACATCCCCAACATTCCACGGCCATCGCTGAAACAAAATCCAGAGACAAAAGCCTGAGCAAGCGCCTCAGACTCGCTCATTCTTCATATCCTGAAGAGTTCTTCTCATGGTTTGTAGATCGGGCGTGCCATACCAACGTCCCCAAACTTAAGCTGAGTTTGTGTTTTCAGTCTTCTGTCCTCAAAGTCCTGGGCCACACTCCCTCCAGGCTGGGGCCCCTGGAGCCACACATTAGGACTGCCCCCACCCAATCCATGGGAATTCTGCCCATTGCATTGTCAAAAATCGTACAAATTAGGAGAACCCTCCAAAGTCCCTGAGGTCATCCCAATAGTGTAGGTCGCCCGGGACAAAAAAGGGCGGTTGATACCAGCTGAGCATCTTCCTCCACTCATCTACCTCCACTCATACCAAGAAGATTAAACCAGACAGGACCCAAGGCCATTATCGGATCCATTGCTTTGGTTTACAGGCATGTCTCCTCAAAAGCCTGGATTCCAATACCAGCAGAGGGGATTTCCTGAGGCACCCATCAGAACAAATCTCGTCTCCACAAGGAAACTTGTGCATGGGAGCTATGCCAAAGCTTAGGAGAATACTTCAGGGTCCCGGTGCCACCTCCCCATTCCAAGGCCCTCATGGACACAAACACACATTAGGACCCATCCTCTGGAAAGTGCATTTCAACTCAGCCACCCCGGTTGCTCCCGCAGATCCATTAGATCTAAACTGTCTTGTTGCTACGAGACAATTGGAAGGCGAGGCGGACTTCCCAGGCATCCATCCTCGAACGGTGCTCTGGAGTCATTCCATATGGGATGTCCTGGAGCTGTCCAACAGGTCTCAATTGTCCCGCAGAAGGAATCCTTGAAGGGGGCATCCCACATCTCCCAACGTGGAAAACCTCCATGGCCTCGAGATTCCGCTCCCTTCATGAAGGGGCCGTCATGCACAGAAACTCCAACCTGAACCAACGTCGGATCCTCGCCCTGACTTCAGATGCATGAGATATTGGTTCAGATCTGCAGGGGGTACCTGCCGTGCCCTCACCCTGAATCCGAAGTCTAGCTTGTGTTCTCAGACTTCCGTCCTCACTCTCCTGGCCCCGAAGCCCTCATGTTTGGCAATTCCGGACCGACAATGAAGCACTCTGCCTGCCCTCTAGAAAAAATATATTGCCTAATGAGCTGCCGAGGCAGCTTAAATGAAGATAAACCTACACGGCACTCGAATGTACCCAAATTATATAGTCTAACCTGGGCACTAATGCACTGTC
>NW_028133991.1:0-52000 GCF_964662115.1 Mustela nivalis | reverse complement strand
TTTGGGCGTGGCATCAGGGGCCATGAAGGATTCTCCCACCCTGAAGGTGTGACTCCATGCCAAGAGCAAGCTAAACAGCCATGGGGAAGGAGGGGTTCTGTTTTGTGCTTGCTATACCCAGCTGTGTGGAGAATTGATATAATGTCTAGGTTCAGATATCTGAAAACCAAGGTTAGGATGAGGTGACTGCATAAGACCATGGCGTGTCCGAAGTGCTGGGTGTGCGGCCAGCTGTCTCCTTGACTGTCTGGACATCTGGCTTCAGGCTGTGTCAGGCAGAGCATGAGTGCCCAGAGCAGCCTATCCAGTTCGGGTACCGTCGAGGCCCGAGCAGGTTGATCCTCATCTGGGTTTTCTGGAGAGCCCCACAGGGAAACGTTTTTCTTCCGTTGGGCAGACACTGGGCTGGGTTTTGGTTCCGGAGTTCCTAGTCCGGAGGGCTTGTTTGCCAGGAGTGTGAGGAAGGAAGTCTGAAAACACAAGCTATCTTGAGGTTTGGGACCGAGGGCACGGCAGGCCCACTCTGCAGAGGCTGAATCGAGATCTCCTGCACTGAGGTCATGTCAACTATCAGACGTGCCTCAGGCTAGAGTTCTTGTCCAGCATGGCCTCTTCCTGAAGGGTGTGGGGGCTTCATGAGGCCAGAAAGTTTTGGCTACGATGGGATTTGTGAACTGCTCCAAACCTGAAGGTTACCTTCTGCACGACAGTCGAGTCCTATTGGATGGTTCCAAGAGGCCCCATATGGAAAGACTCGAGAGCAGGTGTCTAAGCATGGATGCCTGGGAACGCCACCTCATATTCCCACTCTTTAGTCAGGACAAGGCAGGCTCAATCTGCGGGCTCCTGGGTGAGCTACCCAGAGGGGAGAGTTGAAATGGACTCTCCTGAAGATGAGTCCTACTGTGGCTTGGTGGCCTGGGAGACCTTGGAATGTGGAGGTGGCTCATGGACTCTGCAGGATTCTCCAACATGAGGTGTTTGACACGGCTCCAACAAGGAAACTTCCCATGTGGAGACGAGAGGAGTTCTGTTCCGTGCCTCAGGAAAGCCCCATACCCTGTTCTTCGAACCACAGCCTCTGAGGAGTGACACCTGGAAACCAAAGCAAGAGTTGAGACTACGGCCTAAAGGCCTGTCCGGCTCAACCTTCTATCTCTGTTGACATCTGTGTGCATGCATTCATGGATGTAGCTGCTCAGCTTGTGTCCGAATGCCCCTGTGAGTCCAGTGAGGCTCCCAGTAGTGGGATGTCCTCGGAGGCCTTGAGGTTTCTCATATTCTGGAGGTGTGTGGCCAAAGGTATGGACACAGTTTCCCAGGAGAGAGCAGGCACGGTCCTGTGGTATGGCTCCAGAGGACCCAGCCTAGAGGCTGTGTTTGCCAGGGCTGTGGGGACAACTGTCTGAAAAAGCAAACTTGGCTCAGCTAGGGGCCAATGTAATGGCAGGCCTGATCTCTAGTCCGTGAGGGGAGATCCTCTGGATATCAAAGTAGGGCAAGTGGGAGGCAGTCACTCAGGATTTTGTCTCTGGCTGTTGCGTTTAGAGTGTTTGGTCAGGGTAGGGGTTGTCTCAGAGGCCGAGGAAGAGCCTTCCTCTCGGGGGATTGTCCAAGCTCCCAAGTGTTGGTGTTCATTCTGTGGGAATGAAGAGTACTGTTTTCTGCCACAGGGGACCCCCCAGGAGAGGGACTCTAGAGCACAGCAGTGGGTTCCCTTAACTGGAATACACACCATCTAGTTAGTCCTGGGTGCCTATGGGCATGGCAAGCCACATATGCGGGCTCTTGGTCCAGTCACTGAGAGGCGTTACTTGAATAAGGTACTCACGCTGAGGGTCACAATGTGTGTTTGTGCCCAAGGCGGCCCTCACGCTTGGGCGTGGCCTCATGGGCCATGCCGTTTTCTCCTACACTGAAGGTTTGACTCACTGCCAGCAGCAAGGTTTCTTGCCAGGGGGAAGGAGGGGTTCTGACTTGTGCATCAGGTTCCCCCCTGTGCAGGGATTGGAGATAAGGTCTAGGTTCCGATGACTGAAAACCCAGGTTGGGAATGGATGGTGGCCTAAGGCAGTGGCGGGTCCAATGTGCTGGGTGTGCAGCCAGCTGTGTCGGTGTCTGTTGGAAGGTCTGGGCTCAGGCTATTTGCGACAGAGCATCACTGTTTAAGGTAGCCTATGCAATTGGGGTGTTGCCGAGGGCCAAACAGTTTGATCCTCATTTGGGGTTTCTGGGCAGCGCCATAGACAATGTTTTTCTCCTGGGAGGCAGGCACAGTGCTTCATTGTGGCCCCAGAATTCCCAGTAGGGAGGGTTTGTGGGCCAGGAGTGTGAGGACGGAAGTCTGAAAACACAAGCTAGTGTGAGGATTGGAGCCAAGGGCAGAGCAGGCCCACTCTGCAGAGGCTGAATCAAAATCTCCTGCATCTGAAGTCAGGCTGAGGATCAGACGTTGGCTGAGGCTGGAGTATGTGTCCATGATGGCACCTTCATGAAGTGGGGGCCTCATGAGGCCAAGGAAGTTTTCCCACGCTGAGTTTGGAGATTGCCCCAAACCACAAGGTTTCCTTCTGCGGGACATTCGAGTCCTGTTGCATGGCTCCAGGACATACCATATGGAAGGACTGGAGAGCAGGGTTCGAAGGATGGATCCCTGTACAGCATGCCTCGCATTCCCATTGGCTATTAGCGACAAGATATGTTTGATCTGCTGCCTCTGGAACACGCGACCCAGGGGGCTGAGTTGAAATGGCCTCTCCTGAGGATGCGTCATAATGTGCGTTTGGGTCCATGGAGACCTTGGAATGTGCTGGTTGTTCAGTGGCCCTGCGGAACTCTCCTACCTGAAGTGTTTGATACATCCCAGTAAGAAAGCTGCCCATGTGGAGATGAGAGATGTTTGGTTTGGTGCCTCAGAAAAGCCCCATGTGCTGGTCTACGAAAACAGTCCTCTGAGAACGGAAACATGGAAACCAAAGCTAAGGTTCAGATTAGGGCCTGGGGGCCTGTCCATTTCAACCTTCTGTCTCTGGGGACACTGTCTGAGAGTCTAAGTGGAGATAGTTGCTCCGCTGGTGTCAGAGAACCCCTCTTAGTCCAGGGTGGCCTATACTATTGATGGCCTCAGGTACCTTGGACCTTTTCCCTAACCTGTAGGGTTGTGGTCAATGGATTGGGCACGCTTTCCTTGGAGAGGACAGGCACAATCTTTCGCTGTTTGGTCCAGAGGCCCTAGCCTGGATGTTGTGTGGGTCCAGGCTGTGGGCACAGAAGTCTGAATACACAAACTAGCTTATGAGTGGCGCCTAGGGTATGGCAGGCCGGATGTACAGCCCGAGAGGGAGCTCCTGGGCCTCTGAAACAAGGGCGAGTGGGAGGCGTTCCTTCAGGCTTTAGTCTCTGGATGTTGTGTCCGGGATAGCCGTGGATTGGAGCGGTGGCCTCAGGTACTGTGGACGAGTATCCCTCTCTGGGGAATTGTCCCAGCTCCCAAGAGTTTGGGGTCATTTTGTGGGAAGTGTGGAGTCGTGTTGTCTGGCTCATGGGTCTCTCCAAGAAAGGGATTCCAGAGCAGAGCTACAGGTACGGGCGGGGCGACTGGAAAATTCAAACCGTGGTGAGGATTGGGTGCATAGGGGCTTGGCAAGCCCCATATGTGAGCTCCTGGTCCAGGCCCTGACAGGCCTTTCTTTGACATGGGGCTCATGCTGAGGTTCACAGTGTGAATTTGTGCCCAAGCAGCACTCAAGTTTGGGCGTGGCATCAGTGGCCATGAAGGATTCTCCCACCCTGAAGGTGTGACTCCATGCCAAGAGCAAGCTTGACAGCCATGGGGAAGGAGGAGTCTTGTTTCGTGCTTGCTATACCCAGCTGTGTGGAGAATTGATATAATGTCTAGGTTCAGATATCTTAAAACCAAGGTTAGGATGAGGTGACGGCATAAGACCATGGCGTGTCCGAAGTGCTGGGTGTGCGGCCAGCTGTCTCCTTGTCTGTCTGGACATCTGGCTTCAGGCTGTGTCAGGCAGAGCATGAGTGCCCAGAGCAGCCTATCCAGTTCGGGTACCGTCGAGGCCCGAGCAGGTTGATCCTCATCTGGGTTTTCTGGAGACCCCCACAGGGAAACGTTTTCTTCCGTTGGGCAGACACTGGGCTGGGTTTTGGTTCCGGAGTTCCTAGTCCGGAGGGCTTGTTTGCCAGGAGTGTGAGGAAGGAAGTCTGAAAACACAAGCTAGCGTGAGGTTTGGGACCGAGGGCACGGCAGGCCCACTCTGCAGAGGCTGAATCGAGATCTCCTGCACTGAGGTCATGTCAACTATGAGACGTGCCTCAGGCTAGAGTTCTTGTCCAGCATGGCCTCTTCCTGAAGGGTGTGGGGGCTTCATGAGGCCAGAAAGTTTTGGCTACGATGGGATTTGTGAACTGCTCCAAACCTGAAGGTTACCTTCTGCACGACAGTCGAGTCCTATTGGATGGTTCCAAGAGGCCCCATATGGTAAGACTCGAGAGCAGGTGTCTAAGCATGGATGCCTGGGAACGCCACCTCATATCCCACTCTTTAGTCAGGACAAGGCAGGCTCAATCGGCGGGCTCCTGGGTGAGCTACCCAGAGGGGAGAGTTGAAATGGACTCTTCTGAAGATGAGTCCTACTGTGGCTTGGTGGCCTGGGAGACCTTGGAATGTGGAGGTGGCTCAGGGTCTCTGCAGGATTCTCCAACATGAGGGGTTTGACACGGCTCCAACAAGGAAACTTCCCATGTGGAGACGAGAGGAGTTCTGTTCCGTGCCTCAGGAAAGCCCCATACCCTGTTCTTCGAACCTAAGCCTCTGAGGAGTGACACCTGGAAACCAAAGCAAGAGTTGAGACTACGGCCTAAAGGCCTGTCCGGCTCAACCTTCTATCTCTGTTGATATCTGTGTGCATGCATTCATGGATGTAGCTGCTCAGCTTGTGTCCGAATGCCCCTGTGAGTCCAGTGAGGCTCCCAGTAGTGGGATGTCCTCGGAGGCCTTGAGGTTTCTCATATTCTGGAGGTGTGTGGCCAAAGGAATGGACACAGTTTGCCAGGAGAGAGCATGCACGGTCCTGTGGTATGGCTCCAGAGTACCCAGCCTAGAGGCTGTGTTTGCCAGGACTGTGGGGACAGATGTCTGAAAAAGCAAACTTGTCTCAGCTAGGGGCCAATGTAATGGCAGGCCTGATCTCTAG
Organism: Mustela nivalis; assembly: GCF_964662115.1. Lineage (NCBI taxonomy): Eukaryota > Metazoa > Chordata > Mammalia > Carnivora > Mustelidae > Mustela > Mustela nivalis. The sequence goes on along the minus strand of NW_028133991.1, from coordinate 46,790 downwards.
TCCGTGAGGGGAGATCCTCTGGAAATCAAAGTAGGGCAAGTGGGAGGCAGTCACTCAGGATTTTGTCTCTGGGTGTTGCGTTTACAGTGTCCAGTCAGGGTAGGGGTTGTCTCAGAGGCCGAGGAAGAGCCTTCCTCTCGGGGGATTTTCCAAGCTCCCAAGTGTTTGTGTTCATTCTGTGGGAATGAAGAGTACTGTTTTCTGCCACAGGGGACCCCCCAGGAGAGGGACTCTAGAGCACAGCAGTGGGTTCCCTCAACTGGAATAAACACAAGCTAGTTAGTCCTTGGTGCCTATTTGCATGGCAAGCCACATATGCGGGCTCTTGGTCCAGTCACTGAGAGGCGTTACTTGAATAAGGTACTCACGCTGAGGGTCACAATGTGTGTTTGTGCCCAAGGCGGCCCTCACGCTTGGGCGTGGCCTCATGGGCCATGCCGTTTTCTCCTACACTGAAGGTTTGACTCACTGCCAGCAGCAAGGTTTCTTGCCATGGGGAAGGAGGGGTTCTGACTTGTGCATCAGGTTCCCCCCTGTGCAGGGATTGGAGATAAGGTCTAGGTTCCGATGACTGAAAACCCAGGTTGGGAATGGATGGTGGCCTAAGGCAGTGGCGGGTCCAATGTGCTGGGTGTGCAGCCAGCTGTGTCGGTGTCTGTTGGAAGGTCTGGGCTCAGGCTATTTGCGACAGAGCATCACTGTTTAAGGTAGCCTATGCAATTGGGGTGTTGCCGAGGGCCAAGCAGTTTGATCCTCATTTGGGGTTTCTGGGCAGCGCCATAGACAATGTTTTTCTCCTGGGAGGCAGGCACAGTGCTTCATTGTGGCCCCAGAATTCCCAGTAGGGAGGGTTTGTGGGCCAGGAGTGTGAGGACGGAAGTCTGAAAACACAAGCTAGTGTGAGGATTGGAGCCAAGGGCAGAGCAGGCCCACTCTGCAGAGGCTGAATCAAAATCTCCTGCATCTGAAGTCAGGCTGAGGATTAGACGTTGGCTGAGGCTGGAGTATGTGTCCATGATGGCACCTTCATGAAGTGGGGGCCTCATGAGGCCGAGGAAGTTTTCCCACGCTGAGTTTGGAGGTTGCCCCAAACCACAAGGTTTCCTTCTGCGGGACATTCGAGTCCTGTTGCATGGCTCCAGGACATACCATATGGAAGGACTGGAGAGCAGGGTTCGAAGGATGGATCCCTGTACAGCATGCCTCGCATTCCCATTGGCTATTAGCGACAAGATATGTTTGATCTGCTGCCTCTGGAACACGCGACCCAGGGATGAGTTGAAATGGCCTCTCCTGAGGATGCGTAAATGTGCATTTGGGTCCATGGAGACATTGGAATGTGCTGGTTGTTCGGTGGCCATGCGGAACTCTCCTACCTGAAGTGTTTGATACATCCCAGTAAGAAAGCTGCCCATGTGGAGATGAGAGAGGTTTGGTTTGGTGCCTCAGAAAAGCCCCATGTGCTGGTCTACGAAAACAGTCCTCTGAGAACGGAAACATGGAAACCAAAGCTAAGGTTCTGATTAGGGCCTGGGGGCCTGTCCATTTCAACCTTCTGTCTCTGGGGACACTGTCTGAGAGTCTAAGTGGAGATAGTTGCTCCGCTGGTGTCAGAGAGCCCCTCTTAGTCCAGGGTGGCCTATACTATTGATGGCCTCAGGTACCTTGGAGCTTTTCCCTAACCTGTAGGGTTGCGGTCAATGGATTGGACACGCTTTCCTTGGAGAGGGCAGGCACAATCTTTCGTTGTTTGGTCCAGAGGCCCTAGCCTGGATGTTGTGTGGGTCCAGGCTGTGGGCACAGAAGTCTGAATACACAAACTCAGCTTATGAGTGGCGCCTAGGTTATGGCAGGCCGGATGTACAGCCCGAGAGGGAGCTCCTGGGCCTCTGAAACAAGGGCGAGTGGGAGGCGTTCCTTCAGGCTTTTGTCTCTGGATGTTGTGTCCGGGATAGCCGTGGATTGGAGCGGTGGCCTCAGGTACTGTGGACGAGTATCCCTCTCTGGGGATTTGTCCCAGCTCCCAAGAGTTTGGGGTCATTTTGTGGGAAGGGTGGAGTCGTGTTGTCTGGCTCATGGGTCTCTCCAAGAAAGGGATTCCAGAGCAGAGCTCCAGGTACGTGCGGGGCGACTGGAAAATTCAAACCGTGGTGAGGATTGGGTGCATAGGGGTTTGGCAAGTCCCATATGTGGGCTCTTGGTCCAGGCCCTGACAGGCCTTTCTTTGACATGGGGCTCATGCTGAGGGTCACAGTGTGAATTTGTGCCCAAGCAGCACTCAAGTTTGGGCGTGGCATCAGGGGCCATGAAGGATTCTCCCACCCTGAAGGTGTGACTCCATGCCAAGAGCAAGCTTGACAGCCATGGGGAAGGAGGGGTTCTGTTTTGTGCTTGCTATACCCAGCTGTGTGGAGAATTGATATAATGTCTAGGTTCAGATATCTGAAAACCAAGGTAAGGATGAGGTGACGGCATAAGACCATGGCGTGTCCGAAGTGCTGGGTGTGCGGCCAGCTGTCTCCTTGTCTGTCTGGACATCTGGCTTCAGGCTGTGTCAGGCATAGCATGAGTGCCCAGAGCAGCCTATCCAGTTCGAGTACCGTCGAGGCCCGAGCAGGTTGATTCTCATCTGGGTTTTCTGGAGAGCCCCACAGGGAAACGTTTTTCTTCCGTTGGGCAGATACTGGGCTGGGTTTTGGTTCTGGAGTTCCTAGTCCGGAGGGCTTGTTTGCCAGGAGTGTGAGGAAGGAAGTCTGAAAACACAAGCTAGCGTGAGGTTTGGGACCGAGGCACGGCAGGCCCACTCTGCAGAGGCTGAATCGAGATCTCCTGCACTGAGGTCATGTCAACCATGAGACGTGCCTCAGGCTAGAGTTCTTGTCCAGCATGGCCTCTTCCTGAAGGGTGTGGGGGCTTCATGAGGCCAGAAGGTTTTGCCTACGATGGGATTTGTGAACTGCTCCAAAACTGAAGGTTACCTTCTGCACGACAGTCGAGTCCTATTGGATGGTTCCAAGAGGCCCCATATGGAAAGACTCGAGAGCAGGTGGCTAAGCATGGATGCCTGGGAACGCCACCTCATATTCCCACTCTTTAGTCAGGACAAGGCAGGCTCAATCTGCGGGCTCCTGGGTGAGATACCCAGAGGGGAGAGTTGAAATGGACTCTCCTGAAGATGAGTCCTACTGTGGCTTGGTGGCCTGGGAGACCTTGGAATGTGGAGGTGGCTCAGGGACTCTGCAGGATTCTCCAACATGAGGTGTTTGACACGGCTCCAACAAGGCAACTTCCCATGTGGAGACGAGAGGAGTTCTGTTCCGTGCCTCAGGAAAGCCCCATACCCTGTTCTTCGAACCAAAGCCTCTGAGGAGTGACACCTGGAAACCAAAGCAAGAGTTGAGACTACGGCCTAAAGGCCTGTCCGGCTTAACCTTCTATCTCTGTTGACATCTGTGTGCATGCATTCATGGATGTAGCTGCTCAGCTTGTGTCCGAATGCCCCTGTGAGTCCAGTGAGGCTCCCAATAGTGGGATGTCCTCAGAGGCCTTGAGGTTTCTCATATTCTGGAGGTGTGTGGCCAAAGGAATGGACACAGTTTTCCAGGAGAGAGCAGGCACGGTCCTGTGGTATGGCTCCAGAGGACCCAGCCTAGAGGCTGTGTTTGCCAGGGCTGTGGGGACAGATGTCTGAAAAAGCAAACTTGGCTCAGCTAGGGGCCAATGTAATGGCAGGCCTGATCTCTAGTCCGTGAGGGGAGATCCTCTGGAAATCAAAGTAGGGCAAGTGGGAGGCAGTCACTCAGGATTTTGTCTCTGGGTGTTGCGTTTACAGTGTCCGGTCAGGGTAGGGGTTGTCTCAGAGGCCGAGGAAGAGCCTTCCTCTCGGGGGATTGTCCAAGCTCCCAAGTGTTTGTGTTCATTCTGTGGGAATGAAGAGTACTGTTTTCTGCCACAGGGGACCCCCCAGGAGAGGGACTCTAGAGCACAGCAGTGGGTTCCCTCAACTGGAATACAAACCATCTAGTTAGTCCTGGGTGCCTATGGGCATGGCAAGCCACATATGCGGGCTCTTGGTCCAGTCACTGAGAGGCGTTACTTGAATAAGGTACTCACGCTGAGGGTCACAATGTGTGTTTGTGCCCAAGGCGGCCCTCACGCTTGGGCGTGGCCTCATGGGCCATGCCGTTTTCTCCTACACTGAAGGTTTGACTCACTGCCGGCAGCAAGGTTTTTTGCCAGGGGGAAGGAGGGGTTCTGACTTGTGCAGGGATTGGAGATAAGGTCTAGGTTCCGATGACTGAAAACCCAGGTTGGGAATGGATGGTCGCCTAAGGCAGTGGCGGGTCCAATGTGCTGGGTGTGCAGCCAGCTGTGTCGGTGTCTGTTGGAAGGTCCGGGCTCAGGCTATTTGCGACAGAGCATCACTGTTTAAGGTAGCCTATGCAATTGGGGTGTTGCCGAGGGCCAAGCAGTTTGATCCTCATTTGGGGTTTCTGGGCAGCGCCATAGACAATGTTTTTCTCCTGGGAGGCAGGCACAGTGCTTCATTGTGGCCCCAGAATTGCCAGTAGGGAGGGTTTGTGGGCCAGGAGTGTGAGGACGGAAGTCTGAAAACACAAGCTAGTGTGAGGATTGGAGCCAAGGGCAGAGCAGGCCCTCTCTGCAGAGGCTGAATCAAAATCTCCTGCATCTGAAGTCAGGCTGAGGATCAGACGTTGGCTGAGCCTGGAGTATGTGTCCATGATGGCACCTTCATGAAGTGGGGGCCTCATGAGGCCAAGGAAGTTTTCCCACGCTGAGTTTGGAGGTTGCCCCAAACCACAAGGATTCCTTCTGCGGGACATTCGAGTCCTGTTGCATGGCTCCAGGACATACCATATGGAAGGACTGGAGAGCAGGGTTCGAAGGATGGATCCCTGTACAGCATGCCTCGCATTCCCATTGGCTATTAGCGACAAGATATGTTTGATCTGCTGCCTCTGGAACACGCGACCCAGGGGGCTGAGTTGAAATGGCCTCTCCTGAGGATGCGTCATAATGTGCGTTTGGGTCCATGGAGACCTTGGAATGTGCTGGTTGTTCGGTGGCCCTGCGGAACTCTCCTACCTGAAGTGTTTGATACATCCCAGTAAGAAAGCTGCCCATGTGGAGATGAAAGAGGTTTGGTTTGGTGCCTCAGAAAAGCCCCATGTGCTGGTCTACGAAAACAGTCCTCTGAGAACGGAAACATGGAAACCAAAGCTAAGGTTCAGATTAGGGCCTGGGGGCCTGTCCATTTCAACCTTCTGTCTCTGGGGACACTGTCTGAGAGTCTTAGTGGAGATAGTTGCTCCGCTGGTGTCAGAGAGCCCCTCTTAGTCCAGGGTGGCCTATACTATTGATGGCCTCAGGGACCTTGGAGCTTTTCCCTAACCTGTAGGGTTGTGATCAATGGATTGGGCACGCTTTTCTTGGAGAGGGCAGGCACAATCTTTCGCTGTTTGGTCCAGAGGCCCTAGCCTGGATGTTGTGTGGGTCCAGGCTGTGGGCACAGAAGTCTGAATACACAAACTCAGCTTATGAGTGGCGCCTAGGGTATGGCAGGCCGGATGTACAGCCCGAGAGGGAGCTCCTGGGCCTCTGAAACAAGGGCGAGTGGGAGGCGTTCCTTCAGGCTTTTGTCTCTGGATGTTGTGTCCGGGATAGCCGTGGATTGGAGCGGTGGCCTCAGGTACTGTGGACGAGTATCCCTCTCTGGGGATTTGTCCCAGCTCCCAAGAGTTTGGGGTCATTTTGTGGGAAGGGTGGAGTCGTGTTGTCTGGCTCATGGGTCTCTCCAAGAAAGGGATTCCAGAGCAGAGCTCCAGGTACGGGCGGGGCGACTGGAAAATTCAAACCGTGGTGAGGATTGGGTGCATAGGGGCTTGGCAAGCCCCATATGTGGGCTCTTGGTCCAGGCCCTGACAGGCCTTTCTTTGACATGTGGCTCATGCTGAGGGTCACAGTGTTTATTTGTGCCCAAGCAGCACTCATGTTTGGGCGTGGCATCAGGGGCCATGAAGGATTCTCCCACCCTGAAGGTGTGACTCCATGCCAAGAGCAAGCTTGACAGCCATGGGGAAGGAGGAGTTCTGTTTTGTGCTTGCTATACCCAGCTGTGTGGAGAATTGATATAATGTCTAGGTTCAGATATCTGAAAACCAATGTTAGGATGAGGTGACGGCATAAGACCATGGCGTGTCCGAAGTGCTGGGTGTGCGGCCAGCTGTCTCCTTGTCTGTCTGGACGTCTGGCTTCAGGCTGTGTCAGGCAGAGCATGAGTGCCCAGAGCAGCCTATCCAGTTCGGGTACCGTCGAGGCCCGAGCAGGTTGATCCTCATCTGGGTTTTCTGGAGAGCCCCACAGGGAAACGTTTTTCTTCTGTTGGGCAGACACTGGGCTGGGTTTTGGTTCCGGAGTTCCTAGTCCGGAGGGCTTGTTTGCCAGGAGTGTGAGGAAGGAAGTCTGAAAACACAAGCTAGCGTGAGGTTTGGGACCGAGGGCACGGCAGGCCCACTCTGCAGAGGCTGAATCGAGATCTCCTGCACTGAGGTCATGTCAACTATGAGACGTGCCTCAGGCTAGAGTTCTTGTCCAGCATGGCCTCTTCCTGAAGGGTGTGGGGGCTTCATGAGGCCAGAAAGTTTTGCCTACGATGGGATTTGTGAACTGCTCCAAAACTGAAGGTTACCTTCTGCACGACAGTCGAGTCCTATTGGATGGTTCCAAGAGGCCCCATATGGAAAGACTCGAGAGCAGGTGTCTAAGCATGGATGCCTGGGAACGCCACCTCATATTCCCACTCTTTAGTCAGGACAAGGCAGGCTCAATCTGCGGGCTCCTGGGTGAGCTACCCAGAGGGGAGAGTTGAAATGGACTCTCCTGAAGATGAGTCCTACTGTGGCTTGGTGGCCTGGGAGACCTTGGAATGTGGAGGTGGCTCATGGACTCTGCAGGATTCTCCAACATGAGGTGTTTGACACTGCTCCAACAAGGAAACTTCCCATGTGGAGACGAGAGGAGTTCTGTTCCGTGCCTCAGGAAAGCCGCATACCCTGTTCTACGAAACAAAGCCTCTGAGGAGTGACACCTGGAAACCAAAGCAAGAGTTGAGACTACGGCCTAAAGGCCTGTCCGGCTCAACCTTCTATCTCTGTTGACATCTGTGTGCATGCATTCATGGATGTAGCTGCTCAGCTTGTGTCGGAATGCCCCTGTGAGTCCAGTGAGGCTCCCAGTAATGAGATGTCCTCGGAGGCCTTGAGGTTTCTCATACTCTGGAGGTGTGTGGCCAAAGGAATGGACACAGTTTGCCAGGAGAGAGCAGGCACGGTCCTGTGGTATGGCTCCAGAGGACCCAGCCTAGAGGCTGTGTTTGCCAGGGCTGTGGGGACAGATGTCTGAAAAAGCAAACTTGGCTCAGCTAGGGGCCAATGTAATGGCAGGCCTGATCTCTAGTCCGTGAGGGGAGATCCTCTGGAAATCAAAGTAGGGCAAGTGGGAGGCAGTCACTCAGGATTTTGTCTCTGGGTGTTGCGTTTACAGTGTCCGGTCAGGGTAGGGGTTGTCTCAGAGGCCGAGGAAGAGCCTTCCTCTCGGGGGATTGTCCAAGCTCCCAAGTGTTTGTGTTCATTCTGTGGGAATGAAGAGTACTGTTTTCTGCCACAGGGGACCCCCCAGGAGAGGGACTCTAGAGCACAGCAGTGGGTTCCCTCAACTGGAATACACACCATCTAGTTAGTCCTGTGTGCCTATGGGCATGGCAAGCCACATATGCGGGCTCTTGGTCCAGTCACTGAGAGGCGTTACTTGAATAAGGTACTCACGCTGAGGGTCACAATGTGTGTTTGTGCCCAAGGCGGCCCTCACGCTTGGGCGTGGCCTCATGGGCCATGCCGTTTTCTCCTACACTGAAGGTTTGACTCACTGCCAGCAGCAAGGTTTTTTGCTAGGGGGAAGGAGGGGTTCTGACTTGTGCATCAGGTTCCCCCCTGTGCAGGGATTGGAGATAAGGTCTAGGTTCCGATGACTGAAAACCCAGGTTGGGAATGGATGGTGGCCTAAGGCAGTGGCGGGTCCAATGTGCTGGGTGTGCAGCCAGCTGTATCCGTGTCTGTTGGAAGGTCTGGGCTCAGGCTATTTGCGACAGAGCATCACTGTTTAAGGTAGCCTATGCAATTGGGGTGTTGCCGAGGGCCAAGCAGTTTGATCCTCATTTGGGGTTTCTGGGCAGCGCCATAGACAATGTTTTTCTCCTGGGAGGCAGGCACAGTGCTTCATTGTGGCCCCAGAATTGCCAGTAGGGAGGGTTTGTGGGCCAGGAGTGTGAGGACGGAAGTCTGAAAACACAAGCTAGTGTGAGGATTGGAGCCAAGGGCAGAGCAGGCCCACTCTGCAGAGGCTGAATCAAAATCTCCTGCATCTGAAGTCAGGCTGAGGATTAGACGTTGGCTGAGGCTGGAGTATGTGTCCATGATGGCACCTTCATGAAGTGGGGGCCTCATGAGGCCGAGGAAGTTTTCCCACGCTGAGTTTGGAGGTTGCCCCAAACCACAAGGTTTCCTTCTGCGGGACATTCGAGTCCTGTTGCATGGCTCCAGGACATACCATATGGAAGGACTGGAGAGCAGGGTTCGAAGGATGGATCCCTGTACAGCATGCCTCGCATTCCCATTGGCTATTAGCGACAAGATATGTTTGATCTGCTGCCTCTGGAACACGCGACCCAGGGATGAGTTGAAATGGCCTCTCCTGAGGATGCGTAAATGTGCATTTGGGTCCATGGAGACCTTGGAATGTGCTGGTTGTTCGGTGGCCCTGCGGAACTCTCCTACCTGAAGTGTTTGATACATCCCAGTAAGAAAGCTGCCCATGTGGAGATGAGAGAGGTTTGGTTTGGTGCCTCAGAAAAGCCCCATGTGCTGGTCTACGAAAACAGTCCTCTGAGAACGGAAACATGGAAACCAAAGCTAAGGTTCAGATTAGGGCCTGGGGGCCTGTCCATTTCAACCTTCTGTCTCTGGGGACACTGTCTGAGAGTCTAAGTGGAGATAGTTGCTCCGCTGGTGTCAGAGAGCCCCTCTTAGTCCAGGGTGGCCTATACTATTGATGGCCTCAGGGACCTTGGAGCTTTTCCCTAACCTGTAGGGTTGTGGACAATGGATTGGGCACGCTTTCCTTGGAGAGGGCAGGCACAATCTTTCGCTGTTTGGTCCAGAGGCCCTAGCCTGGATGTTGTGTGGGTCCAGGCTGTGGGCACAGAAGTCTGAATACACAAACTCAGCTTATGAGTGGCGCCTAGGGTATGGCAGGCCGTATGTACAGCCCGAGAGGGAGCTCCTGGGCCTCTGAAACAAGGGCGAGTGGGAGGCGTTCCTTCAGGCTTTTGTCTCTGGATGTTGTGTCCGGGATAGCCGTGGATTGGAGCGGTGGCCTCAGGTACTGTGGACAAGTATCCCTCTCTGGGGATTTGTCCCAGCTCCCAAGAGTTTGGGGTCATTTTGTGGGAAGGGTGGAGTCGTGTTGTCTGGCTCATGGGTCTCTCCAAGAAAGGGATTCCAGAGCAGAGCTCCAGGTACGGGCGGGGCGACTGGAAAATTCAAACCGTGGTGAGGATTGGGTGCATAGGGGCTTGGCAAGCCCCATATGTGGGCTCTTGGTCCAGGCCCTGACAGGCTTTTCTTTGACATGGGGCTCATGCTGAGGGTCACAGTGTGAATTTGTGCCCAAGCAGCACTCATGTTTGGGCGTGGCATCAGGGGCCATGAAGGTTTCTCCCACCCTGAGGTGTGACTCCATGCCAAGAGCAAGCTTGACAGCCATGGGGAAGGAGGAGTTCTGTTTCGTGCTTGCTATACCCAGCTGTGTGGAGAATTGATATAATGTCTAGGTTCAGATATCTGAAAACCAAGGTTAGGATGAGGTGACGGCATAAGACCATGGCGTGTCCGAAGTGCTGGGTGTGCGGCCAGCTGTCTCCTTGTCTGTCTGGACGTCTGGCTTCAGGCTGTGTCAGGCAGAGCATGAGTGCCCAGAGCAGCCTATCCAGTTCGGGTACCGTCGAGGCCCGAGCAGGTTGATCCTCATCTGGGTTTTCTGGAGAGCCCCACAGGGAACGTTTTTCTTCCGTTGGACAGACACTGGGCTGGGTTTTGGTTCCGGAGTTCCTAGTCCGGAGGGCTTGTTTGCCAGGAGTGTGAGGAAGGAAGTCTGAAAACACAAGCTAGCGTGAGGTTTGGGACCGAGGGCACGGCAGGCCCACTCTGCAGAGGCTGAATCGAGATCTCCTGCACTGAGGTCATGTCAACTATGAGACGTGCATCAGGCTAGAGTTCTTGTCCAGCATGTCGTCTTCTTGAAGGGTGTGGGGGCTTCATGAGGCCAGAAAGTTTTGGCTACGATGGGATTTGTGAACTGCTCCAAAACTGAAGGTTACCTTCTGCACGGCAGTCGAGTCCTATTGGATGGTACCAAGAGGCCCCATATGGAAAGACTCGAGAGCAGGTGTCTAAGCATGGATGCCTGGGAACGCCACCTCATATTCCCACTCTTTAGTCAGGACAAGGCAGGCTCAATCTGAGGGCTCCTGGGTGAGCTACCCAGAGGGGAGAGTTGAAATGGTCTCTCCTGAAGATGAGTCCTACTGTGGCTTGGTGGCCTGGGAGACCTTGGAATGTGGATGTGGCTCATGGACTCTGCAGGATTCTCCAACATGAGGTGTTTGACACTGCTCCAACAAGGAAACTTCCCATGTGGAGATGAGAGGAGTTCTGTTCCGTGCCTCAGGAAAGCCCCATACCCTGTTCTTCGAACCAAAGCCTCTGAGGAGTGACAGCTGGAAACCAAAACAAGAGTTGAGACTACGGCCTAAAGGCCTGTGCGGCTCAACCTTCTATCTCTGTTGACATCTGTGTGCATGCATTCATGGATGTAGCTGCTCAGCTTGTGTCCGAATGCCCCTGTGAGTCCAGTGAGGCTCCCAATAGTGGGATGTCCTCAGAGGCCTTGAGGTTTCTCATATTCTGGAGGTGTGTGGCCAAAGGAATGGACACAGTTTCCCAGGAGAGAGCAGGCACGGTCCTGTGGTATGGCTCCAGAGGACCCAGCCTAGAGGCTGTGTTTGCCAGGGCTGTGGGGACAGATGTCTGAAAAAGCAAACTTGGCTCAGCTAGGGGCCAATGTAATGGCAGGCCTGATCTCTAGTCCGTGAGGGGAGATCCTCTGGAAATCAAAGTAGGGCAAGTGGGAGGCAGTCACTCAGGATTTTGTCTCTGGGTGTTGCGTTTACAGTGTCCGGTCAGGGTAGGGGTTGTCTCAGAGGCCGAGGAAGAGCCTTCCTCTCGGGGGATTGTCCAAGCTCCCAAGTGTTTGTGTTCATTCTGTGGGAATGAAGAGTACTGTTTTCTGCCACAGGGGACCCCCCAGGAGAGGGACTCTAGAGCACAGCAGTGGGTTCCCTCAACTGGAATACACACCATCTAGTTAGTCCTGGGTGCCTATGGGCATGGCAAGCCACATATGCGGGCTCTTGGTCCAGTCACTGAGAGGCGTTACTTGAATAAGGTACTCACGCTGAGGGTCACAATGTGTGTTTGTGCCCAAGGCGGCCCTCACGCTTGGGCGTGGCCTCATGGGCCATGCCGTTTTCTCCTACACTGAAGGTTTGACTCACTGCCGGCAGCAAGGTTTTTTGCCAGGGGGAAGGAGGGGTTCTGACTTGTGCAGGGATTGGAGATAAGGTCTAGGTTCCGATGACTGAAAACCCAGGTTGGGAATGGATGGTGGCCTAAGGCAGTGGCGGGTCCAATGTGCTGGGTGTGCAGCCAGCTGTGTCGGTGTCTGTTGGAAGGTCCGGGCTCAGGCTATTTGCGACAGAGCATCACTGTTTAAGGTAGCCTATGCAATTGGGGTGTTGCCGAGGGCCAAGCAGTTTGATCCTCATTTGGGGTTTCTGGGCAGCGCCATAGACAATGTTTTTCTCCTGGGAGGCAGGCACAGTGCTTCATTGTGGCCCCAGAATTGCCAGTAGGGAGGGTTTGTGGGCCAGGAGTGTGAGGACGGAAGTCTGAAAACACAAGCTAGTGTGAGGATTGGAGCCAAGGGCAGAGCAGGCCCACTCTGCAGAGGCTGAATCAAAATCTCCTGCATCTGAAGTCAGGCTGAGGATCAGACGTTGGCTGAACCTGGAGTATGTGTCCATGATGGCACCTTCATGAAGTGGGGGCCTCATGAGGCCAAGGAAGTTTTCCCACGCTGAGTTTGGAGGTTGCCCCAAACCACAAGGTTTCCTTCTGCGGGACATTCGAGTCCTGTTGCATGGCTCCAGGACATACCATATGGAAGGACTGGAGAGCAGGGTTCGAAGGATGGATCCCTGTACAGCATGCCTCGCATTCCCATTGGCTATTAGCGACAAGATATGTTTGATCTGCTGCCTCTGGAACACGCGACCCAGGGGGCTGAGTTGAAATGGCCTGTCCTGAGGATGCGTCATAATGTGCGTTTGGGTCCATGGAGACCTTGGAATGTGCTGGTTGTTCGGTGGCCCTGCGGAACTCTCCTACCTGAAGTGTTTGATACATCCCAGTAAGAAAGCTGCCCATGTGGAGATGAGAGAGGTTTGGTTTGGTGCCTCAGAAAAGCCCCATGTGCTGGTCTACGAAAACAGTCCTCTGAGAACGGAAACATGGAAACCAAAGCTAAGGATCAGATTAGGGCCTGGGGGCCTGTCCATTTCAACCTTCTGTCTCTGGGGACACTGTCTGAGAGTCTAAGTGGAGATAGTTGCTCCGCTGGTGTCAGAGAGCCCCTCTTAGTACAGGGTGGCCTATACTATTGATGGCCTCAGGGACCTTGGAGCTTTTCCCTAACCTGTAGGGTTGTGGACAATGGATTGGGCACGCTTTCCTTGGAGAGGGCAGGCACAATCTTTCGCTGTTTGGTCCAGAGGCCCTAGCCTGGATGTTGTGTGGGTCCAGGCTGTGGGCACAGAAGTCTGAATACACAAACTCAGCTTATGAGTGGCGCCTAGGGTATGGCAGGCCGGATGTACAGCCCGAGAGGGAGCTCCTGGGCCTCTGAAACAAGGGCGAGTGGGAGGCGTTCCTTCAGGCTTTTGTCTCTGGATGTTGTGTCCGGGATAGCCGTGGATTGGAGCGGTGGCCTCAGGTACTGTGGACGAGTATCCCTCTCTGGGGATTTGTCCCAGCTCCCAAGAGTTTGGGGTCATTTTGTGGGAAGGGTGGAGTCGTGTTGTCTGGCTCATGGGTCTCTCCAAGAAAGGGATTCCAGAGCAGAGCTCCAGGTACGGGCGGGGCGACTGGAAAATTCAAACCGTGGTGAGGATTGGGTGCATAGGGGCTTGGCAAGCCCCATATGTGGGCTCTTGGTCCAGGCCCTGACAGGCCTTTCTTTGACATGGGGCTCATGCTGAGGGTCACAGTGTGAATTTGTGCCCAAGCAGCACTCATGTTTGGGCGTGGCATCAGGGGCCATGAAGGTTTCTCCCACCCTGAGGTGTGACTCCATGCCAAGAGCAAGCTTGACAGCCATGGGGAAGGAGGAGTCTTGTTTCCTGCTTGCTATACCCAGCTGTGTGGAGAATTGATATAATGTCTAGGTTCAGATATCTGAAAACCAAGGTTAGGATGAGGTGACAGCATAAGACCATGGCGTGTCCGAAGTGCTGGGTGTGCGGCCAGCTGTCTCCTTGTCTGTCTGGACGTCTGGCTTCAGGCTGTGTCAGGCAGAGCATGAGTGCCCAGAGCAGCCTATCCAGTTCGGGTACCGTCGAGGCCCGAGCAGGTTGATCCTCATCTGGGTTTTCTGGAGAGCCCCACAGGGAAACGTTTTTCTTCCGTTGGACAGACACTGGGCTGGGTTTTGGTTCCGGAGTTCCTAGTCCGGAGGGCTTGTTTGCCAGGAGTGTGAGGAAGGAAGTCTGAAAACACAAGCTAGCGTGAGGTTTGGGACCGAGGGCACGGCAGGCCCACTCTGCAGAGGCTGAATCGAGATCTCCTGCACTGAGGTCATGTCAACTATGAGACGTGCCTCAGGCTAGAGTTCTTGTCCAGCATGGCCTCTTCCTGAAGGGTGTGGGGGCTTCATGAGGCCAGAAAGTTTTGCCTACGATGGGATTTGTGAACTGCTCCAAAACTGAAGGTTACCTTCTGCACGACAGTCGAGTCCTATTGGATGGTTCCAAGAGGCCCCATATGGAAAGACTCGAGAGCAGGTGTCTAAGCATGGATGCCTGGGAACGCCACCTCATATTCCCACTCTTTAGTCAGGACAAGGCAGGCTCAATCTGAGGGCTCCTGGGTGAGCTACCCAGAGGGGAGAGTTGAAATGGTCTCTCCTGAAGATGAGTCCTACTGTGGCTTGGTGGCCTGGGAGACCTTGGAATGTGGAGGTGGCTCAGGGACTCTGCAGGTTTCTCCAACATGAGGTGTTTGACACGGCTCCAACAAGGAAACTTCCCATGTGGAGACGAGAGGAGTTCTGTTCCGTGCCTCAGGAAAGCCGCATACCCTGTTCTTCGAACCAAAGCCTCTGAGGAGTGACACCTGGAAACCAAAGCAAGAGTTGAGACTACGGCCTAAAGGCCTGTCCGGCTCAACCTTCTATCTCTGTTGACATCTGTGTGCATGCATTCATGGATGTAGCTGCTCAGCTTGTGTCGGAATGCCCCTGTGAGTCCAGTGAGGCTCCCAGTAGTGGGATGTCCTCGAGGCCTTGAGGTTTCTCATATTCTGGAGGTGTGTGGCCAAAGGAATGGACACAGTATCACAGGAGAGAGCAGGCACGGTCCTGTGGTATGGCTCCAGAGGACCCAGCCTAGAGGCTGTGTTTGCCAGGGCTGTGGGGACAGATGTCTGAGAAACAATCTTGGCTCAGCTAGGGGCCAATGTAATGGCAGGCCTGATCTCTAGTCCGTGAGGGGAGATCCTCTGGAAATCAAAGTAGGGCAAGTGGGAGGCAGTCACTCAGGATTTTGTCTCTGGGTGTTGCGTTTACAGTGTCCGGTCAGGGTAGGGGTTGTCTCAGAGGCCGAGGAAGAGCCTTCCTCTCGGGGGATTGTCCAAGCTCCCAAGTGTTTGTGTTCATTCTGTGGGAATGAAGAGTACTGTTTTCTGCCACAGGGGACCCCCCAGGAGAGGGACTCTAGAGCACAGCAGTGGGTTCCCTCAACTGGAATACACACCATCTAGTTAGTCCTGGGTGCCTATGGGCATGGCAAGCCACATATGCGGGCTCTTGGTCCAGTCACTGAGAGGCGTTACTTGAATAAGGTACTCACGCTGAGGGTCACAATGTGTGTTGGTGCCCAAGGCGGCCCTCACGCTTGGGCGTGGCCTCATGGGCCATGCCGTTTTCTCCTACACTGAAGGTTTGACTCACTGCCAGCAGCAAGGTTTCTTGCCAGGGGGAAGGAGGGGTTCTGACTTGTGCATCAGGTTCCCCCCTGTGCAGGGATTGGAGATAAGGTCTAGGTTCCAATGACTGAAAACCCAGGTTGGGAATGGATGGTGGCCTAAGGCAGTGGCGGGTCCAATGTGCTGGGTGTGCAGCCAGCTGTGTCGGTGTCTGTTGGAAGGTCTGGGCTCAGGCTATTTGCGACAGAGCATCACTGTTTAAGTTAGCCTATGCAATTGGGGTGTTGCCGAGGGCCAAGCAGTTTGATCCTCATTTGGGGTTTCTGGGCAGCGCCATAGACAATGTTTTTCTCCTGGGAGGAAGGCACAGTGCTTCATTGTGGCCCCAGATTTCCCAGTATGGAGGGATTGTGGGCCAGGAGTGTGAGGACGGAAGTCTGAAAACACAAGCTAGTGTGAGGATTGGAGCCAAGGGCAGAGCAGGCCCACTCTGCAGAGGCTGAATCAAAATCTCCTGCATCTGAAGTCAGGCTGAGGATCAGACGTTGGCTGAGGCTGGAGTTTGTGTCCATGATGGCACCTTCATGAAGTGGGGGCCTCATGAGGCCAAGGAAGTTTTCCCACGCTGAGTTTGGAGGTTGCCCCAAACCACAAGGTTTCCTTCTGCGGGACATTCGAGTCCTGTTGCATGGCTCCAGGACATACCATATGGAAGGACTGGAGAGCAGGGTTCGAAGGATGGATCCCTGTACAGCATGCCTCGCATTCCCATTGGCTATTAGCGACAAGATATGTTTGATCTGCTGCCTCTGGAACACGCGACCCAGGGGGCTGAGTTGAAATGGCCTCTCCTGAGGATGCGTCATAATGTGCGTTTGGGTCCATGGAGACCTTGGAATGTGCTGGTTGTTCAGTGGCCCTGCGGAACTCTCCTACCTGAAGTGTTTGATACATCCCAGTAAGAAAGCTGCCCATGTGGAGATGAGAGAGGTTTGGTTTGGTGCCTCAGAAAAGCCCCATGTGCTGGTCTACGAAAACAGTCCTCTGAGAACGGAAACATGGAAACCAAAGCTAAGGTTCAGATTAGGGCCTGGGGGCCTGTCCATTTCAACCTTCTGTCTCTGGGGACACTGTCTGAGTGTCTAAGTGGAGATAGTTGCTCCGCTGGTGTCAGAGAGACCCTCTTAGTCCAGGGTGGCCTATACTATTGATGGCCTCAGGGATCTTGGAGCTTTTCCGTAACCTGTAGGGTTGTGGTCAATGGATTGGGCACACTTTCCTTGGAGAGGGCAGGCACAATCTTTCGCTGTTTGGTCCAGAGGCCCTAGCCTGGATGTTGTGTGGGTCCAGGCTGTGGGCACAGAAGTCTGAATACACAAACTCAGCTTATGAGTGGCGCCTAGGGTATGGCAGGCCGGATGTACAGCCCGAGAGGGAGCTCCTGGGCCTCTGAAACAAGGGCGAGTGGGAGGCGTTCCTTCAGGCTTTTGTCTCTGGATGTTGTGTCCGGGATAGCCGTGGATTGGAGCGGTGGCCTCAGGTACTGTGGACGAGTATCCCTCTCTGGGGATTTGTCCCAGCTCCCAAGAGTTTGGGGTCATTTTGTGGGAAGGGTGGAGTCGTGTTGTCTGGCTCATGGGTCTCTCCAAGAAAGGGATTCCAGAGCAGAGCTCCAGGTACGGGCGGGGCGACTGGAAAATTCAAACCGTGGTGAGGATTGGGTGCATAGGGGCTTGGCAAGCCCCATATGTGGGCTCTTGGTCCAGGCCCTGACAGGCCTTTCTTTGACATGGGGCTCATGCTGAGGGTCACAGTGTGAATTTGTGCCCAAGCAGCACTCAAGTTTGGGCGTGGCATCAGGGGCCATGAAGGTTTCTCCCACCCTGAAGGTGTGACTCCATGCCAAGAGCAAGCTTGACAGCCATGGGGAAGGAGGAGTTCTGTTTTGTGCTTGCTATACCCAGCTGTGTGGAGAATTGATATAATGTCTAGGTTCAGATATCTGAAAACCAAGGTTAGGATGAGGTGACGGCATAAGACCATGGCGTGTCCGAAGTGCTGGGTGTGCGGCCAGCTGTCTCCTTGTCTGTCTGGACGTCTGGCTTCAGGCTGTGTCAGGCAGAGCATGAGTGCCCAGAGCAGCCTATCCAGTTCGGGTACCGTCGAGGCCCGAGCAGGTTGATCCTCATCTGGGTTTTCTGGAGAGCCCCACAGGGAAAAGTTTTTCTTCCGTTGGGCAGACACTGGGCTGGGTTTTGGTTACGGAGTTCCTAGTCCGGAGGGCTTGTTTGCCAGGAGTGTGAGGAAGGAAGTCTGAAAACACAAGCTAGCGTGAGGTTTGGGACCGAGGTCACGGCATGCCCACTCTTCAGGGGCTGAATCGAGATCTCCTGTAGGGAGGTCATGTCAACTATGAGACGTGCCTGAGGTAGAGTTCTTGTCCAGCATGGCCTCTTCCTGAAGTGTGTGGGGGCTTCATGAGGCCAGAAAGTTTTGCCTACGATGGGATTTGTGAACTGCTCCAAAACTGAAGGTTACGTTCTGCACGACAGTCGAGTCCTATTGGATGGTTCTAAGAGGCCCCATATGGAAAGACTCAAGAGCAGATGTCTAAGCATGGATGCCTGGGAATGCCACCTCATATTCCCACTCTTTAGTCAGGACAAGGCAGGCTCAATCTGCTGGCTCCTGGGTGAGCTACCCAGAGGGGAGAGTTGAAATGGACTCTCCTGAAGATGAGTCCTACTGTGGCTTGGTGGCCTGGGAGACCTTGGAATGTGGAGGTGGCTCAGGGACTCTGCAGGATTCTCCAACATGAGGTGTTTGACACGGCTCCAACAAGGAAACTTCCCATGTGGAGACGAGAGGAGTTCTGTTCCGTGCCTCAGGAAAGCCCCATACCCTGTTCTTCGAACCAAAGCCTCTGAGGAGTGACACCTGGAAACCAAAGCAAGAGTTGAGACTACGGCCTAAAGGCCTGTCCGGCTCAACCTTCTATCTCTGTTGACATCTGTGTGCATGCATTCATGGATGTAGCTGCTCAGCTTGTGTCGGAATGCCCCTGTGAGTCCAGTGAGGCTCCCAGTAGTGGGATGTCCTCGGAGGCCTTGAGGTTTCTCATATTCTGGAGGTGTGTGGCCAAAGGAATGGACACAGTTTCCCAGGAGAGAGCAGGCACGGTCCTGTGGTATGGCTCCAGAGGACCCAGCCTAGAGGCTGTGTTTGCCAGGGCTGTGGGGACAGATGTCTGAGAAAGCAAACTTGGCTCAGCTAGGGGCCAATGTAATGGCAGGCCTGATCTCTAGTCCGTGAGGGGAGATCCTCTGGAAATCAAAGTAGGGCAAGTGGGAGGCAGTCACTCAGGATTTTGTCTCTGGGTGTTGCGTTTACAGTGTCCGGTCAGGGTAGGGGTTGTCTCAGAGGCCGAGGAAGAGCCTTCCTCTCGGGGGATTGTCCAAGCTCCCAAGTGTTTGTGTTCATTCTGTGGGAATGAAGAGTACTGTTTTCTGCCACAGGGGACCCCCCAGGAGAGGGACTCTAGAGCACAGCAGTGGGTTCCCTCAACTGGAATACACACCATCTAGTTAGTCCTGGGTGCCTATGGGCATGGCAAGCCACATATGCGGGCTCTTGGTCCAGTCACTGAGAGGCGTTACTTGAATAAGGTACTCACGCTGAGGGTCACAATGTGTGTTGGTGCCCAAGGCGGCCCTCACGCTTGGGCGTGGCCTCATGGGCCATGCCGTTTTCTCCTACACTGAAGGTTTGACTCACTGCCAGCAGCAAGGTTTCTTGCCAGGGGGAAGGAGGGGTTCTGACTTGTGCATCAGGTTCCCCCCTGTGCAGGGATTGGAGATAAGGTCTAGGTTCCAATGACTGAAAACCCAGGTTGGGAATGGATGGTGGCCTAAGGCAGTGGCGGGTCCAATGTGCTGGGTGTGCAGCCAGCTGTGTCGGTGTCTGTTGGAAGGTCTGGGCTCAGGCTATTTGCGACAGAGCATCACTGTTTAAGTTAGCCTATGCAATTGGGGTGTTGCCGAGGGCCAAGCAGTTTGATCCTCATTTGGGGTTTCTGGGCAGTGCCATAGACAATGTTTTTCTCCTGGGAGGCAGGCACAGTGCTTCATTGTGGCCCCAGAATTCCCAGTATGGAGGGATTGTGGGCCAGGAGTGTGAGGACGGAAGTCTGAAAACACAAGCTAGTGTGAGGATTGGAGCCAAGGGCAGAGCAGGCCCACTCTGCAGAGGCTGAATCAAAATCTCCTGCATCTGAAGTCAGGCTGAGGATCAGACGTTGGCTGAGGCTGGAGTTTGTGTCCATGATGGCACCTTCATGAAGTGGGGGCCTCATGAGGCCAAGGAAGTTTTCCCACGCTGAGTTTGGAGGTTGCCCCAAACCACAAGGTTTCCTTCTGTGGGACATTCGAGTCCTGTTGCATGGCTCCAGGACATACCATATGGAAGGACTGGAGAGCAGGGTTCGAAGGATGGATCCCTGTACAGCATGCCTCGCATTCCCATTGGCTATTAGCGACAAGATATGTTTGATCTGCTGCCTCTGGAACACGCGACCCAGGGGGCTGAGTTGAAATGGCCTCTCCTGAGGATGCGTCATAATGTGCGTTTGGGTCCATGGAGACCTTGGAATGTGCTGGTTGTTCAGTGGCCCTGCGGAACTCTCCTACCTGAAGTGTTTGATACATCCCAGTAAGAAAGCTGCCCATGTGGAGATGAGAGAGGTTTGGTTTGGTGCCTCAGAAAAGCCCCATGTGCTGGTCTACGAAAACAGTCCTCTGAGAACGGAAACATGGAAACCAAAGCTAAGGTTCAGATTAGGGCCTGGGGGCCTGTCCATTTCAACCTTCTGTCTCTGGGGACACTGTCTGAGAGTCTAAGTGGAGATAGTTGCTCCGCTGGTGTCAGAGAGCCCCTCTTAGTCCAGGGTGGCCTATACTATTGATGGCCTCAGGGATCTTGGAGCTTTTCCGTAACCTGTAGGGTTGTGGTCAATTGATTGGGCACACTTTCCTTGGAGAGGGCAGGCACAATCTTTCGCTGTTTGGTCCAGAGGCCCTAGCCTGGATGTTGTGTGGGTCCAGGCTGTGGGCACAGAAGTCTGAATACACAAACTCAGCTTATGAGTGGCGCCTAGGGTATGGCAGGCCGGATGTACAGCCCGAGAGGGAGCTCCTGGGCCTCTGAAACAAGGGCGAGTGGGAGGCGTTCCTTCAGGCTTTTGTCTCTGGATGTTGTGTCCGGGATAGCCGTGGATTGGAGCGGTGGCCTCAGGTATTGTGGACGAGTATCCCTCTCTGGGGATTTCTCCCAGCTCCCAAGAGTTTGGGGTCATTTTGTGGGAAGGGTGGAGTCGTGTTGTCTGGCTCATAGATCTCTCCAAGAAAGGTATTCCAGAGCAGAGCTCCAGGTACGGGCGGGGCGACTGGAAAATTCAAACCATGGTGATGATTGGGTGCATAGGGGCTTGGCAGGCCCATATGTGGGCTCTTGGTCCAGGCCCTGACAGGCCTTTCTTTGACATGGGGCTCATGCTGAGGGTCACAGTGTGAATTTGTGCCCAAGCAGCACTCAAGTTTGGGCGTGGCATCAGGAGCCATGAAGGTTTCTCCCACCCTGAAGGTGTGACTCCATGCCAAGAGCAAGCTTGACAGCCATGGGGAAGGAGGAGTTCTGTTTTGTGCTTGCTATACCCAGCTGTGTGGAGAATTGATATAATGTCTAGGTTCAGATATCTGAAAACCAAGGTTAGGATGAGGTGACGGCAAAAGACCATGGCGTGTCCGAAGTGCTGGGTGTGCGGCCAGCTGTCTCCTTGTCTGTCTGGACGTCTGGCTTCAGGCTGTGTCAGGCAGAGCATGAGTGCCCAGAGCAGCCTATCCAGTTTGGGTACGTCGAGGCCCGAGCAGGTTGATCCTCATCTGGGTTTTCTGGAGAGCCCCACAGGGAAACGTTTTTCTTCCGTTGGGCAGACACTGGGCTGGGTTTTGGTTACGGAGTTCCTAGTCCGGAGGGCTTGTTTGCCAGGAGTGTGAGGAAGGAAGTCTGAAAACACAAGCTAGCGTGAGGTTTGGGACCGAGGGCACGGCAGGCCCACTCTGCAGAGGCTGAATCGAGATCTCCTGCACTGAGGTCATGTCAACTATGAGACGTGCCTCAGGCTAGAGTTCTTGTCCAGCATGGCCTCTTCCTGAAGGGTGTGGGGGCTTCATGAGGCCAGAAAGTTTTGCCTACGAGGGGATTTGTGAACTGCTCCAAAACTGAAGGTTACCTTCTGCACGACAGTCGAGTCCTATTGGATGGTTCCAAGAGGCCCCATATGGAAAGACTCGAGAGCAGGTGTCTAAGCATGGATGCCTGGGAACGCCACCTCATATTCCCACTCTTTAGTCAGGACAAGGCAGGCTCAATCTGCGGGCTCCTGGGTGAGCTACCCAGAGGGGAGAGTTGAAATGGACTCTCCTGAAGATGAGTCCTACTGTGGCTTGGTGGCCTGGGAGACCTTGGAATGTGGAGGTGGCTCAGGGACTCTGCAGGTTTCTCCAACATGAAGTGTTTGACACGGCTCCTACAAGGAAACTTCCCATGTGGAGACGAGAGGAGTTCTGTTCCGTGCCTCAGGTAAGCCCCATACCCTGTTCTTCGAACCAAAGCCTCTGAGGAGTGACACCTGGAAACCAAAGCAAGAGTTGAGACTACGGCCTAAAGGCCTGTCCGGCTCAACCTTCTATCTCTGTTGACATCTGTGTGCATGCATTCATGGATGTAGCTGCTCAGCTTGTGTCCGAATGCCCCTGTGAGTCCAGTGAGGCTCCCAGTAGTGGGATGTCCTCGGAGGCCTTGAGGTTTCTCATATTCTGGAGGTGTGTGGCCAAAGGAATGGACACAGTTTCCCAGGAGAGAGCAGGCACGGTCCTGTGGTATGGCTCCAGAGGACCCAGCCTAGAGGCTGTGTTTGCCAGGGCTGTGGGGACAGATGTCTGAGAAAGCAAACTTGGCTCAGCTAGGGGCCAATGTAATGGCAGGCCTGATCTCTAGTCCGTGAGGGGAGATCCTCTGGAAATCAAAATAGGGCAAGTGGGAGGCAGTCACTCAGGATTTTGTCTCTGGGTGTTGCGTTTTCAGTGTCCGGTCAGGGTAGGGGTTGTCTCAGAGGCCGAGGAAGAGCCTTCCTCTCGGGGGATTGTCCAAGCTCCCAAGTGTTTGTGTTCATTCTGTGGGAATGAAGAGTACTGTTTTCTGCCACAGGGGACCCCGCAGGAGAGGGACTCTAGAGCACAGCAGTGGGTTCCCTCAACTGGAATACACACCATCTAGTTAGTCCTGGGTGCCTATGGGCATGGCAAGCCACATATGCGGGCTCTTGGTCCAGTCACTGAGAGGCGTTACTTGAATAAGGTACTCACGCTGAGGGTCACAATGTGAGTTTGTGCCCAAGGCGGCCCTCACGCTTGGGCGTGGCCTCATGGGCCATGCCGTTTTCTCCTACACTGAAGGTTTGACTCACTGCCAGCAGCAAGGTTTCTTGCCAGGGGGAAGGAGGGGTTCTGACTTGTGCATCAGGTTCCCCCCTGTGCAGGGATTGGAGATAAGGTCTAGGTTCCAATGACTGAAAACCCAGGTTGGGAATGGATGGTGGCCTAAGGCAGTGGCGGGTCCAATGTGCTGGGTGTGCAGCCAGCTGTGTCGGTGTCTGTTGGAAGGTCTGGGCTCAGGCTATTTGCGACAGAGCATCACTGTTTAAGGTAGCCTATGCAATTTGGGTGTTGCCGAGGGCCAAGCAGTTTGATCCTCATTTGGGGTTTCTGGGCAGCGCCATAGACAATGTTTTTCTCCTGGGAGGCAGGCACAGTGCTTCATTGTTGCCCCAGAATTCCCAGTAGGGAGGGTTTGTGGGCCAGGAGTGTGAGGACGGAAGTCTGAAAACACAAGCTAGTGTGAGGATTGGAGCCAAGGGCAGAGCAGGCCCACTCTGCAGAGGCTGAATCAAAATCTCCTGCATCTGAAGTCAGGCTTAGGATCAGACGTTGGCTGAGGCTGGAGTATGTGTCCATGATGGCACCTTCATGAAGTGGGGGCCTCATGAGGCCAAGGAAGTTTTCCCACGCTGAGTTTGGAGGTTGCCCCAAACCACAAGGTTTCCTTCTGCGGGATATTCGAGTCCTGATGCATGGCTCCAGGACATACCATATGGAAGGACTGGAGAGCAGGGTTCGAAGGATGGATCCCTGTACAGCATGCCTCGCATTCCCATTGGCTATTAGCGAAAGATATGTTTGATCTGCTGCCTCTGGAACACGCGACACAGGGGGCTGAGTTGAAATGGCCTCTCCTGAGGATGCGTCATAATGTGCGTTTGGGTCCATGGAGACCTTGGAATGTGCTGGTTGTTCGGTGCCCCAGCGGAACTCTCCTACCTGAAGTGTTTGATACATCCCAGTAAGAAAGCTGCCCATGTGGAGATGAGAGAGGTTTGGTTTGGTGCCTCAGAAAAGCCCCATGTGCTGGTCTTCGAAAACAGTCCTCTGAGAACGGAAACATGGAAACCAAAGCTAAGGATCAGATTAGGGCCTGGGGGCCTGTCCATTTCAACCTTCTGTCTCTGGGGACACTCTCTGAGAGTCTAAGTGGAGATAGTTGCTCCGCTGGTGTCAGAGAGCCCCTCTTAGTCCAGGGTGGCCTATACTATTGATGGCCTCAGGGACCTTGGAGCTTTTCCGTAACCTGTAGGGTTGTGGTCTATGGATTGGGCCCACTTTCCTTGGAGAGGGCAGGCACAATCTTTCGCTGTTTGGTCCAGAGACCCTAGCCTGGATGTTGTGTGGGTCCAGGCTGTGGGCACAGAAGTCTGAATACACAAACTCAGCTTATGAGTGGCGCCTAGGGTATGGCAGGCCGGATGTACAGCCCGAGAGGGAGCTCCTGGGCCTCTGAAACAAGGGCGAGTGGGAGGCGTTCCTTCAGGCTTTTGTCTCTGGATGTTGTGTCCGGGATAGCCGTGGATTGGAGCGGTGGCCTCAGGTTCTGTGGATGAGTATCCCTCTCTGGGGATTTGTCCCAGCTCCCAAGAGTTTGGGGTCATTTTGTGGGAAGGGTGGAGTCGTGTTGTCTGGCTCATGGGTCTCTCCAAGAAAGGGATTCCAGAGCAGAGCTCCAGGTACGGGCGGGGCGACTGGAAAATTCAAACCGTGGTGAGGATTGGGTGCATAGGGGCTTGGCAAGCCCCATATGTGGGCTCTTGGCCGAGGCCCTGACAGGCCTTTCTTTGACATGGGGCTCATGCTGAGGGTCACAGTGTGAATTTGTGCCCAAGCAGCACTCAAGTTTGGGCGTGGCATCAGGGGCCATGAAGGTTTCTCCCACCCTGAAGGTGTGACTCCATGCCAAGAGCAAGCTTGACAGCCATGAGGAAGGAGGAGTTCTGTTTTGTGCTTGCTATACCCAGCTGTGTGGAGTATTGATATAATGTCTAGGTTCAGATATCTGAAAACCAAGGTTAGGATGAGGTGACGGCATAAGACCATGGCGTGTCCGAAGTGCTGGGTGTGCGGCCAGCTGTCTCCTTGTCTGTCTGGACGTCTGGCTTCAGGCTGTGTCAGGCAGAGCATGAGTGCCCAGAGCAGCCTATCCAGTTCGGGTACCGTCGAGGCCCGAGCAGGTTGAACCTCATCTGGGTTTTCTGGAGAGCCCCACAGGGTAACGTTTTTCTTCCGTTCGGCAGACACTGGGCTGGGTTTTGGTTCTGGAGTTCCTAGTCCGGAGGGCTTGTTTGCCAGGAGTGTGAGGAAGGAAGTCTGAAAACACAAGCTAGCGTGAGGTTTGGGACCGAGGTCAAGGCATGCCCACTCTGCAGAGGCTGAATCGGGATCTCCTGCACTGAGGTCATGTCAACTATGAGACGTGCCTGAGGTAGAGTTCTTGTCCAGCATGGCCTCTTCCTGAAGGGTGTGGGGGCTTCATGAGGCCAGAAAGTTTTGCCTACGATGGGATTTGTGAACTGCTCCAAAACTGAAGGTTACCTTCTGCACGACAGTCGAGTCCTATTGGATGGTTCTAAGAGGCCCCATATGGAAAGACTCGAGAGCAGGTGTCTAAGCATGGATGCCTGGGAACACCACCTCATATTCCCACTCTTTAGTCAGGACAAGGCAGGCTCAATCTGCTGGCTCCTGGGTGAGCTACCCAGAGGGGAGAGTTGAAATGGTCTCTCCTGAAGATGAGTCCTACTGTGGCTTGGTGGCCTGGGAGACCTTGGAATGTGGAGGTGGCTCAGGGACTCTGCAGGATTCTCCAACATGAGGTGTTTGACACGGCTCCAACAAGGAAACTTCCCATGTGGAGACGAGAGGAGTTCTGTTCCGTGCCTCAGGAAAGCCCCATACCCTGTTCTTCGAACCAAAGCCTCTGAGGAGTGACACCTGGAAACCAAAGCAAGAGTTGAGACTACGGCCTAAAGGCCTGTCCGGCTCAACCTTCTATCTCTGTTGACATCTGTGTGCATGCATTCATGGATGTAGCTGCTCAGCTTGTGTCGGAATGCCCCTGTGAGTCCAGTGAGGCCCCCAGTAGTGGGATGTCCTCGGAGGCCTTGAGGTTTCTCATATTCTGGAGGTGTGTGGCCAAAGGAATGGACACAGTTTCCCAGGAGAGAGCAGGCACGGTCCTGTGGTATGGCTCCAGAGGACCCAGCCTAGAGGCTGTGTTTGCCAGGGCTTGGGGACAGATGTCTGAGAAAGCAAACTTGGCTCAGCTAGGGGCCAATGTAATGGCAGGCCTGATCTCTAGTCTGTGAGGGGAGATCCTCTGGAAATCAAAGTAGGGCAAGTGGGAGGCAGTCACTCAGGATTTTGTCTCTGGGTGTTGCGTTTACAGTGTCCGGTCAGGGTAGGGGTTGTCTCAGAGGCCGAGGAAGAGCCTTCCTCTCGGGGGATTGTCCAAGCTCCCAAGTGTTTGTGTTCATTCTGTGGGAATGAAGAGTACTGTTTTCTGCCACAGGGGCCCCCCCAGGAGAGGGACTCTAGAGCACAGCAGTGGGTTCCCTCAACTGGAATACACACCATCTAGTTAGTCCTGGGTGCCTATGGGCATGGCAAGCCACATATGCGGGCTCTTGGTCCAGTCACTGTGAGGCGTTACTTGAATAAGGTACTCACGCTGAGGGTCACAATGTGTGTTTGTGCCCAAGGCGGCCCTCACGCTTGGGCGTGGCCTCATGGGCCATGCCGTTTTCTCCTACACTGAAGGTTTGACTCACTGCCAGCAGCAAGGTTTTTTGCCAGGGGGAAGGAGGGGTTCTGACTTGTGCATCAGGTTCCCCCCTGTGCAGGGATTGGAGATAAGGTCTAGGTTCCGATGACTGAAAACCCAGGTTGGGAATGGATGGTGGCCTAAGGCAGTGGCGGGTCCAATGTGCTGGGTGTGCAGCCAGCTGTGTCGGTGTCTGTTGGAAGGTCTGGGCTCAGGCTATTTGCGACAGAGCATCACTGTTTAAGGTAGCCTATGCAATTGGGGTGTTGCCGAGGGCCAAGCAGTTTGATCCTCATTTGGGGTTTCTGGGCAGCGCCATAAACAATGTTTTTCTCCTGGGAGGTAGGCACAGTGCTTCATTGTGGCCCCAGAATTCCCAGTAGGGAGGGTTTGTGGGCCAGGAGTGTGAGGACAGAAGTCTGAAAACACAAGCTAGTGTGAGGATTGGAGCCAAGGGCAGAGCAGTCCCACTCTGCAGAGGCTGAATCAAAATCTCCTGCATCTGAAGTCAGGCTTAGGATCAGACGTTGGCTGAGGCTGGAGTATGTGTCCATGATGGCACCTTCATGAAGTGGGGGCCTCATGAGGCCAAGGAAGTTTTCCCACGCTGAGTTTGGAGGTTGCCCCAAACCACAAGGTTTCCTTCTGCGGGACATTCGAGTCCTGTTGCATGGCTCCAGGACATACCATATGGAAGGACTGGAGAGCAGGGTTCGAAGGATGGATCCCTGTACAGCATGCCTCGCATTCCCATTGGCTATGAGCGACAAGATATGTTTGATCTGCTGCCTCTGGAACACGCGACCCAGGGGGCTGAGTTGAAATGGCCTCTCCTGAGGATGCGTCATAATGTGCGTTTGGGTCCATGGAGACCTTGGAATGTGCTGGTTGTTCGGTGGCCCTGCGGAACTCTCCTACCTGAAGTGTTTGATACATCCCAGTAAGAAAGCTGCCCATGTGGAGATGAGAGAGGTTTGGTTTGGTGCCTCAGAAAAGCCCCATGTGCTGGTCTACGAAAACAGTCCTCTGAGAACGGAAACATGGAAACCAAAGCTAAGGTTCAGATTAGGGCCTGGGGGCCTGTCCATTTCAACCTTCTGTCTCTGGGGACACTGTCTGAGAGTCTAAGTGGAGATAGTTGCTCCACTGGTGTCAGAGAGCCGCTCTTAGTCCAGGGTGGCCTATACTATGGATGGCCTCAGGGACCTGGGAGCTTTTCCCTAACCTGTAGTGTTGTGGTCAATGGATTGGGCACACTTTCCTTGGAGAGGGCAGGCACAATCTTTCGCTGTTTGGTCCATAGGCCCTGGCCTGGATGTTGTGTGGGTCCAGGCTGTGGGCACAGAAGTCTGAATACACAAACTCAGCTTATGAGTGGCGCCTAGGGTATGGCAGGCCGGATGTACAGCCCGAGAGGGAGCTCCTGGGCCTCTGAAACAAGGGCGAGTGGGAGGCGTTCCTTCAGGCTTTTGTCTCTGGATGTTGTGTCCGGGATAGCCGTGGATTGGAGCGGTGGCCTCAGGTACTGTGGATGAGTATCCCTCTCTGCTGATTTATCCCAGCTCCGAAGAGTTTGGGGTCATTTTGTGGAAAGGGTGGAGTCGTGTTGTCTGGCTCATGGGTCTCTCCAAGAAAGGGATTCCAGAGCAGAGCTCCAGGTACAGGCGAGGCGACTGGATAATTCAAACTCTGGTGAGGATTGGGTGCATAGGGGCTTGGCAAGCCCCATATGTGGGCTCTTGGTCCAGGCCCTGACAGGCCTTTCTTTGACATGGGGCTCATGCTGAGGGTCACAGTGTGAATTTGTGCCCAAGCAGCACTCAAGTTTGGGCGTGGCATCAGGGGCCATGAAGGTTTCTCCCACCCTGAAGGTGTGACTCCATGCCAAGAGCAAGCTTGACAGCCATGGGGAAGGAGGAGTTCTGTTTTGTGCTTGCTATACCCAGCTGTGTGGAGAATTGATATAATGTCTAGGTTCAGATATCTGAAAACCAAGGTTAGGATGAGGTGACGGCATAAAACCATGGCGTGTCCGAAGTGCTGGGTGTGCGGCCAGCTGTCTCCTTGTCTGTCTGGACGTCTGGCTTCAGGCTGTGTCAGGCAGAGCATGAGTGCCCAGAGCAGCCTATCCAGTTCGGGTACCGTCGAGGCCCGAGCAGGTTGATCCTCATCTGGGTTTTCTGGAGAGCCCCACAGGGAAACGTTTTTCTTCCATTGGACAGACACTGGGCTGGGTTTTGGTTCCGGAGTTCCTAGTCCAGAGGGCTTGTTTGCCAGGAGTGTGAGGAAGGAAGTCTGAAAACACAAGCTAGCGTGAGGTTTGGGACCGAGGGCACGGCAGGCCCACTCTGCAGAGGCTGAATCGAGATCTCCTGCACTGAGGTCATGTCAACTATGAGACGTGCCTCAGGCTAGAGTTCTTGTCCAGCATGGCCTCTTCCTGAAGGGTGTGGGGGCTTCATGAGGCCAGAAAGTTTTGCCTACGAGGGGATTTGTGAACTGCTCCAAAACTGAAGGTTACCTTCTGAACGACAGTCGAGTCCTATTGGATGGTTCCAAGAGGCCCCATATGGAAAGACTCGAGAGCAGGTGTCTAAGCATGGATGCCTGGGAACGCCACCTCATATTCCCACTCTTTAGTCAGGACAAGGCAGGCTCAATCTGCGGGCTCCTGGGTGAGCTACCCAGAGGGGAGAGTTGAAATGGTCTCTCCTGAAGATGAGTCCTACTGTGGCTTGGTGGCCTGGGAGACCTTGGAATGTGGAGGTGGCTCAGGGACTCTGCAGGATTCTCCAACATGAGGTGTTTGACACGGCTCCAACAAGGAAACTTCCCATGTGGAGACGAGAGGAGTTCTGTTCCGTGCCTCAGGAAAGCCCCATACCCTGTTCTTCGAACCAAAGCCTCTGTGGAGTGACACCTGGAAACCAAAGCAAGAGTTGAGACTACGGCCTAAAGGCCTGTCCGGCTCAACCTTCTATCTCTGTTGACATCTGTGTGCATGCATTCATGGATGTAGCTGCTCAGCTTGTGTCGGAATGCCCCTGTGAGTCCAGTGAGGCTCCCAGTAGTGGGATGTCCTCGGAGGCCTTGTGGTTTCTCATATTCTGGAGGTGTGTGGCCAAAGGAATGGACACAGTTTCCCAGGAGAGAGCAGGCACGGTCCTGTGGTATGGCTCCAGAGGACCCAGCCTAGAGGCTGTGTTTGCCAGGGCTGTGGGGACAGATGTCTGAGAAAGCAAACTTGGCTCAGCTAGGGGCCAATGTAATGGCAGGCCTGATCTCTAGTCCGTGAGGGTAGATCCTCTGGAAATCAAAGTAGGGAAGTGGGAGGCAGTCACTCAGGATTTTGTCTCTGGGTGTTGCGTTTACAGTGTTCGGTCAGGGTAGGGGTTGTCTCAGAGGCCGAGGAAGAGCCTTCCTCTCGGGGGATTGTCCAAGCTCCCAAGTGTTTGTGTTCATTTTGTGGGAATGAAGAGTACTGTTTTCTGTCACAGGGGACCCCCCCCCGGAGAGGGACTCTAGAGCACAGCAGTGGGTTCCCTCAACTGGAATACACACCATCTAGTTAGTCCTGGGTGCCTATGGGCATGGCAAGCCACATATGCGGGCTCTTGGTCCAGTCACTGAGAGGCGTTACTTGAAAAAGGTACTCACGCTGAGGGTCAAAATGTGTGTTTGTGCCCAAGGCGGCCCTCACGCTTGGGCCTGGCCTCATGGGCCATGCCGTTTTCTCCTACACTGAAGGTTTGACTCACTGCCAGCAGCAAGGTTTCTTGCCAGGGGGAAGGAGGGGTTCTGACTTGTGCATCAGGTTCCCCCCTGTGCAGGGATTGGAGATAAGGTCTAGGTACCGATGACTGAAAACCCAGGTTGGGAATGGATGGTGGCCTAAGGCAGTGGCGGGTCCAATTTGCTGGGTGTGCAGCCAGCTGTGTCGGTGTCTGTTGGAAGGTCTGGGCTCAGGCTATTTGCAACAGAGCATCACTGTTTAGGTAGCCTATGCAATTGGGGTGTTGCCGAGGGCCAAGCAGTTTGATCCTCATTTGGGGTTTCTGGGCAGCGCCATAGACAAGGTTTTTCTCCTGGGAGGCAGGCACAGTGCTTCATTGTGGCCCCAGAATTCCCAGTAGGGAGGGTTTGTGGGCCAGGAGTGTGAGGACGGAAGTCTGAAAACACAAGCTAGTGTGAGGATTGGAGCCAAGGGCAGAGCAGGCCCACTCTGCAGAGGCTGAATCAAAATCTCCTGCATCTGAAGTCAGGCTGAGGATCAGACGTTGGCTGAGGCTGGAGTATGTGTCCATGATGGCACCTTCATGAAGTGGGGGCCTCATGAGGCCAAGGAAGTTTTCCCACGCTGAGTTTGGAGGTTGCCCCAAACCACAAGGTTTCCTTCTGCGGGACATTCGAGTCCTGTTGCATGGCTCCAGGAGATACCATATGGAAGGACTGGAGATCAGGGTTCGAAGGATGGATCCCTGTACAGCATGCCTCGCATTCCCATTGGCTATTAGCGACAAGATATGTTTGATCTGC
Source organism: Mustela nivalis (assembly GCF_964662115.1). NCBI lineage: Eukaryota > Metazoa > Chordata > Mammalia > Carnivora > Mustelidae > Mustela > Mustela nivalis. The sequence continues at coordinate 15,600 of NW_028133991.1, read as the reverse complement.
TGCCTCTGGAACACGCGACCCAGGGGGCTGAGTTGAAATGGCCTCTCCTGAGGATGCGTCATAATGTGCGTTTGGGTCCATGGAGACCTTGGAATGTGCTGGTTGTTCGGTGGCCCTGCGGAACTCTCCTACCTGAAGTGTTTGATACATCCCAGTAAGAAAGCTGCCCATGTGGAGATGAGAGATGTTTGGTTTGGTGCCTCAGGAATGCCCCATGTGCTGGTCTACGAAAACAGTCCTCTGAGAACGGAAACATGGAAACCAAAGCTAAGGTTCAGATTAGGGCCTGGGGGCCTGTCCATTTCAACCTTCTGTCTCTGGGGACACTGTCTGAGAGTCTAAGTGGAGATAGTTGCTCCGCTGGTGTCAGAGAGCCCCTCTTAGTCCAGGGTGGCCTATACTATTGATGGCCTCAGGGACCTTGGAGCTTTTCCCTAACCTGTAGGGTTGTGGTCAATGGATTGGGCACACTTTCCTTGGAGAGGGCAGGCACAATCTTTCGCTGTTTGGTCCAGAGGCCCTAGCCTGGATGTTGTGTGGGTCCAGGCTGTGGGCACAGAAGTCTGAATACACAAACTCAGCTTATGAGTGGCGCCTAGGGTATGGCAGGCCGGATGTACAGCCCGAGATGGAGCTCCTGGGCCTCTGAAACAAGGGCGAGTGGGAGGCGTTCCTTCAGGCTTTTGTCTCTGGATGTTGTGTCCGGGATAGCCGTGGATTGGAGCGGTGGCCTCAGGTACTGTGGACGAGTATCCCTCTCTGGGGATTTGTCCCAGCTCCCAAGAGTTTGGGGTCATTTTGTGGGAAGGGTGGAGTCGTGTTGTCTGGCTCATGGGTCTCTCCAAGAAAGGGATTCCAGAGCAGAGGTCCAGGAACGGGCGGGCGACTGGAAAATTCAAACCGTGGTGAGGATTGGGTGCATAGGGGCTTGGCAAGCCCCATATGTGGGCTCTTGGTCCAGTCCCTGACAGGCCTTTCTTTGACATGGGGCTCATGCTGAGGGTCACAGTGTGAATTTGTGCCCAAGCAGCACTCAAGTTTGGGCGTGGCATCAGAAGCCATGAAGTTTTCTCCCACCCTGAAGGTGTGACTCCATGCCAAGAGCAAGCTTGACAGCCATGGGGAAGGAGGAGTTCTGTTTTGTGCTTGCTATACCCAGCTGTGTGGAGAATTGATATAATGTCTAGGTTCAGATATCTGAAAACCAAGGTTAGGATGAGGTGACGGCATAAGACCATGGCGTGTCCGAAGTGCTGGGTGTGCGGCCAGCTGTCTCCTTGTCTGTCTGGACGTCTGGCTTCAGGCTGTGTCAGGCAGAGCATGAGTGCCCAGAGCAGCCTATCCAGTTTGGGTACCGTCGAGGCCCGAGCAGGTTGATCCTCATCTGGGTTTTATGGAGAGCCCCACAGGGAAACGTTTTTCTTCCGTTGGGCAGACACTGGGCTGGGTTTTGATTCCGGAGTTCCTAGTCCGGAGGGCTTGTTTGCCAGGAGTGTGAGGAAGGAAGTCTGAAAACACAAGCTAGCGTGAGGTTTGGGACCGAGGGCACGGCAGGCCCACTCTACAGAGGCTGAATCGAGATCTCCTGCACTGAGGTCATGTCAACTATGAGACGTGCCTCAGGCTAGAGTGCTTGTCCAGCATGGCCTCTTCCTGAAGGGTGTGGGGGCTTCATGAGGCCAGAAAGTTTTGCCTACGATGGGATTTGTGAACTGCTCCAAAACTGAAGGTTACCTTCTGCACGACAGTCGAGTCCTATTGGATGGTTCCAAGAGGCCCCATATGGAAAGACTCGAGAGCATGTGTCTAAGCATGGATGCCTGGGAACGCCATCTCATATTCCCACTCTTTAGTCAGGACAAGGCAGGCTCAATCTGCGGGCTCCTGGGTGAGCTACCCAGAGGGGAGAGTTGAAATGGTCTCTCCTGAAGATGAGTCCTACTGTGGCTTGGTGGCCTGGGAGACCTTGGAATGTGGAGGTGGCTCAGGGACTCTGCAGGATTCTCCAACATGAGGTGTTTGACACGGCTCCAACAAGGAAACTTCCCATGTGGAGACGAGAGGAGTTCTGTTCCGTGCCTCAGGAAAGCCCCATACCCTGTTCTTCGAACCAAAGCCTCTGAGGAGTGACACCTGGAAACCAAAGCAAGAGTTGAGACTACGGCCTAAAGGCCTGTCCGGCTCAACCTTCTATCTCTGTTGACATCTGTGTGCATGCATTCATGGATGTAGCTGCTCAGCTTGTGTCGGAATTCCCCTGTGAGTCCAGTGAGGCTCCCAGTAGTGGGATGTCCTCGGAGGCCTTGAGGTTTCTCATATTCTGGAGGTGTGTTGCCAAAGGAATGGACACAGTTTCCCAGGAGAGAGCAGGCACGGTCCTGTGGTATGGCGCCAGGGGACCCAGCCTAGAGGCTGTGTTTTCCAGGGCTGTGGGGACAGATGTCTGAAAAGCAAACTTGGCTCAGCTAGGGGCCAATGTAATGGCAGGCCTGATCTCTAGTCCGTGAGGGGAGATCCTCTGGAAATCAAAGTAGGGCAAGTGGGAGGCAGTCACTCAGGATTTTGTCTCTGGATGTTGCGTTTACAGTGTCCGGTCAGGGTAGGGGTTGTCTCAGAGGCCGAGGAAGAGCCTTCCTCTCGGGGGATTGTCCAAGCTCTCAAGTGTTTGTGTTCATTCTGTGGGAATGAAGAGTACTGTTTTCTGCCACAGGGGACCCCCCAGGAGAGGGACTCTAGAGCACAGCAGTGGGTTCCCTCAACTGGAATACACACCATCTAGTTAGTCCTGGGTGCCTATGGGCATGGCAAGCCACATATGCGGGCTCTTGGTCCAGTCACTGAGAGGCGTTACTTGAATAAGGTACTCACGCTGAGGGTCACAATGTGTGTTTGTGCCCAAGGCGGCCCTCACGCTTGGGCGTGGCCTCATGGGCCATTCCGTTTTCTCCTACACTGAAGGTTTGACTCACTGCCAGCAGCAAGGTTTCTTGCCAGGGGGAAGGAGGGGTTCTGACTTGTGCATCAGGTTCCCCCCTGTGCAGGGATTGGAGATAAGGTCTAGGTTCCGATGACTGAAAACCCAGGTTGGGAATGGATGGTGGCCTAAGGCAGTGGCGGGTCCAATGTGCTGGGTGTGCAGCCAGCTGTGTCGGTGTCTGTTGGAAGGTCTGGGCTCAGGCTATTTGCGACAGAGCATCACTGTTTAAGGTAGCCTATGCAATTGGGGTGTTGCCGAGGGCCAAGCAGTTTGATCCTCATTTGGGGTTTCTGGGCAGCGCCATAGACAATGTTTTTCTCCTGGGAGGCAGGCACAGTGCTTCATTGTGGCCCCAGAATTCCCAGTTGGGAGGGTTTGTGGGCCAGGAGTGTGAGGACGGAAGTCTGAAAACACAAGCTAGTGTGAGGATTGGAGCCAAGGGCAGAGCAGGCCCACTCTGCAGAGGCTGAATCAAAATCTCCTGCATCTGAAGTCAGGCTGAGGATCAGACGTTGGCTGAGGCTGCAGTATGTGTCCATGATGGCACCTTCATGAAGTGGGGGCCTCATGAGGCCAAGGAAGTTTTCCCACGCTGAGTTTGGAGGTTGCCCCAAACCACAAGGTTTCCTTCTGCGGGACATTCGAGTCCTGTTGCATGGCTCCAGGACATATCATATGGAAGGACTGGAGAGCAGGGTTCGAAGGAAGGATCCCTGTACTGCATGCCTCGCATTCCCATTGGCTATAAGCGACAAGATATGTTTGATCTGCTGCCTCTGGAACACGTGACCCAGGGGGCTGAGTTGAAATGGCCTCTCCTGAGGATGCGTCATAATGTGCGTTTGGGTCCATGGAGACCTTGGAATGTGCTGGTTGTTCAGTGGCCCTGCGGAACTCTCCTACCTGAAGTGTTTGATACATCCCAGTAAGAAGGCTGCCCATGTGGAGATGAGAGATGTTTGGTTTGGTGCCACAGAAAAGCCCCATGTGCTGGTCTACGAAAACAGTCCTCTGAGAACGGAAACATGGAAACCAAAGCTAAGGTTCAGATTAGGGCCTGGGGGTTTGTCCATTTCAACCTTCTGTCTCTGGGGACACTGTCTGAGAGTCTAAGTGGAGATAGTTGCTCCGCTGGTGTCAGAGAACCCCTCTTAGTCCAGGGTGGCCTATACTATTGATGGCCTCAGGGACCTTGGAGCTTTTCCCTAACCTGTAGGGTTGTGGTCAATGGATTGGGCACACTTTCCTTGGAGAGGGCAGGCACAATCTTTCGCTGTTTGGTCCAGAGGCCCTAGCCTGGATGTTGTGTGGGTCCAGGCTGTGGGCACAGAAGAGTGAATACACAAACTCAGCTTATGAGTGGCGCCTAGGGTATGGCTGGCCGGATGTACAGCCCGAGATGGAGCTCCTGGGCCTCTGAAACAAGGGCGAGTGGGAGGCGTTCCTTCAGGCTTTTGTCTCTGGATGTTGTGTCCGGGATAGCCGTGGATTGGAGCGGTGGCCTCAGGTACTGTGGACGAGTATCCCTCTCTGGGGATTTGTCCCAGCTCCCAAGACTTTGGGGTCATTTTGTGGGAAGGGTGGAGTCGTGTTGTCTGGCTCATGGGTCTCTCCAAGAAAGGGATTCCAGAGCAGAGCTCCAGGTACGGGCGGGGCGACTGGAAATTTCAAACCGTGGTGAGGATTGGGTGCATAGGGGCTTGGCAAGCCCCATATGAGGGCTCTTGGTCCAGGGCCTGACAGGCCTTTCTATGACATGGGGCTCATGCTGAGGGTCACAGTGTGAATTTGTGCCCAAGCAGCACTCAAGTTTGGGCGTGGCTTCAGGGGCCATGAAGGTTTCTCCCACCCTGAAGGTGTGACTCCATGCCAAGAGCAAGCTTGACAGCCATGGGGAAGGAGGAGTTCTGTTTTGTGCTTGCTATACCCAGCTGTGTGGAGAATTGATATAATGTCTAGGTTCAGATATCTGAAAACCAAGGTTAGGATGAGGTGACGGCATAAGACCATGGCGTGTCCGAAGTGCTGGGTGTGCGGCCAGCTGTCTCCTTGTCTGTCTGGACGTCTGGCTTCAGGCTGTGTCAGGCAGAGCATGAGTGCCCAGAGCAGCCTATCCAGTTCGGGTACCATCGAGGACCGAGCAGGTTGATCCTCATTGGGTTTTCTGGAGAGCCCCACAGGGAAACGTTTTTCTTACGTTGGGCAGACACTGGGCTGGGTTTTGGTTCCGGAGTTCCTAGTCCAGAGGGCTTGTTTGCCAGGAGTGTGAGGAAGGAAGTCTGAAAACACAAGCTAGCGTGAGGTTTGGGACCGAGGGCACGGCAGGCCCACTCTGCAGAGGCTGAATCGAGATCTCCTGCACTGAGGTCATGTCAACTATGAGACGTGCCTCAGGCTAGAGTTCTTGTCCAGCATGGCCTCTTTCTGAAGGGTGTGGGGGCTTCATGAGGCCAGAAAGTTTTGCCTACGATGGGATTTGTGAACTGCTCCAAAACTGAAGGTTACCTTCTGCACGACAGTCGAGTCCTATTGGATGGTTCCAAGGGGCCCCATATGGAAAGACTCGTGAGCAGGTGTCTAAGCATGGATGCCTGGGAACGCCACCTCATATTCCCACTCTTTAGTCGGGACAAGGCAGGCTCAATCTGCGGGCTCCTGGGTGAGCTACCCAGAGGGGAGAGTTGAAATGGACTCTCCTGAAGATGAGTCCTACTGTGGCTTGGTGGCCTGGGAGACCTTGGAATGTGGAGGTGGCTCAGGGACTCTGCAGGATTCTCCAACATGAGGTGTTTGACAGGGCTCCAACAAGGAAACTTCCCATGTGGAGACGAGAGGAGTTCTGTTCCGTGCCTCAGGAAAGCCCCATACCCTGTTCTTCGAAACAAAGCCTCTGAGGAGTGACACCTGGAAACCAAAGCAAGAGTTGAGACTACGGCCTAAAGGCCTGTCCGGCTCAACCTTCTATCTCTGTTGACATCTGTGTGCATGCATTCATGGATGTAGCTGCTCAGCTTGTGTCCGAATGCCCCTGTGAGTCCAGTGAGGCTCCCAGTAGTGGGATGTCCTCGGAGGCCTTGAGGTTTCTCATATTCTGGAGGTGTGTGGCCAAAGGAATGGACACAGTTTCCCAGGAGAGAGCAGGCACGGTCCTGTGGTATGGCTCCAGAGGACCCAGCCTAGAGGCTGTGTTTGCCAGGGCTGTGGGGACAGATGTCTGAAAAACCAAACCTGGCTCAGCTAGGGGCCAATGTAATGGCAGGCCTGATCTCTAGTCCGTGAGGGGAGATCCTCTGGAAATCAAAGTAGGGCAAGTGGGAGGCAGTCACTCAGGATTTTGTCTCTGGATGTTGCGTTTACAGTGTCCGGTCAGGGTAGGGGTTGTCTCAGAGGCCGAGGAAGAGCCTTCCTCTTGGGGGATTGTCCAAGCTCCCAAGTGTTTGTGTTCATTCTGTGGGAATGAAGAGTACTGTTTTCTGCCACAGGGGACACCCCAGGAGAGGGACTCTAGAGCACAGCAGTCGGTTCCCTCAACTGGAATCCACACCATCTAGTTAGTCCTGGGTGCCTATGGGCATGGCAAGCCACATATGCGGGCTCTTGGTCCAGTCACTGAGAGGCGTTACTTGAATAAGGTACTCACGCTGAGGGTCACAATGTGTGTTTGTGCCCAAGGCGGCCCTCACGCTTGGGCGTGGCCTCATGGGCCATGCCGTTTTCTCCTACACTGGAGGTTAGACTCACTGCCAGCAGCAAGGTTTCTTGCCATGGGGTGGAAGGGGTTCTGACTTGTGCATCAGGTTCCCCCCTGTGCAGGGATTGGAGATAAGGTCTAGGTTCCGATGACTGAAAACCCAGGTTGGGAATGGATGGTGGCCTAAGGCAGTGGCGGGTCCAATGTGCTGGGTGTGCAGCCAGCCCTGTCGGTGTCTGTTGGAAGGTCTGGGCTCAGGCTATTTGCGACAGAGCATCACTGTTTAAGGTAGCCTATGCAATTGGGGTGTTGCCGAGGGCCAAGCAGTTTGATCCTCATTTGGGGTTTCTGGGCAGCGCCATAGACAATGTTTTTCTCCTGGGAGGAAGGCACAGTGCTTCATTGTGGCCCCAGAATTCCCAGTAGGGAGGGTTTGTGGGCCAGGAGTGTGAGGACGGAAGTCTGAAAACACAAGCTAGTGTGAGGATTGGAGCCAAGGGCAGAGCAGGCCCACTCTGCAGAGGCTGAATCAAAATCTCCTGCATCTGAAGTCAGGCTGAGGATCAGACGTTGGCTGAGGCTGGAGTATGTGTCCATGATGGCACCTTCATGAAGTGGGGGCCTCATGAGGCCAAGGAAGTTTTCCCACGCTGAGTTTGGAGGTTGCCCCAAACCACAAGGTTTCCTTCTGCGGGACATTCGAGTCCTGTTGCATGGCTCCAGGACATATCATATGGAAGGACTGGAGAGCAGGGTTCGAAGGATGGATCCCTGTACTGCATGCCTCGCATTCACATTGGCTATTAGCGACAAGATATGTTTGATCTGCTGCCTCTGGAACACGCGACCCAGCGGGCTGAGTTGAAATGGCCTCTCCTGAGGATGCGTCATAATGTGCGTTTGGGTCCATGGAGACCTTGGAATGTGCTGGTTGTTCAGTGGCCCTGCGGAACTCTCCTACCTGAAGTGTTTGATACATCCCAGTAAGAAGGCTGCCCATGTGGAGATGAGAGATGTTTGGTTTGGTGCCTCAGAAAAGCCCCATGTGCTGGTCTACGAAAACAGTCCTCTGAGAACGGAAACATGGAAACCAAAGCTAAGGTTCAGATTAGGGCCTGGGGGCCTGTCCATTTCAACCTTCTGTCTCTGGGGACACTGTCTGAGAGTCTAAGTGGAGATAGTTGCTCCGCTGGTGTCAGAGAACCCCTCTTAGTCCAGGGTGGCCTATACTATTGATGGCCTCAGGGACCTTGGAGCTTTTCCCTAACCTGTAGGGTTGTGGTCAATGGATTGGGCACACTTTCCTTGGAGAGGGCAGGCACAATCTTTCGCTGTTTGGTCCAGAGGCCCTAGCCTGGATGTTGTGTGGGTCCAGGCTGTGGGCACAGAAGAGTGAATACACAAACTCAGCTTATGAGTGGCGCCTAGGGTATGGCCGGCCGGATGTACAGCCCGAGAGGGAGCTCCTGGGCCTCTGAAACAAGGGCGAGTGGGAGGCGTTCCTTCAGGCTTTTGTCTCTGGATGTTGTGTCCGGGATAGCCGTGGATTGGAGCGGTGGCCTCAGGTACTGTGGTCGAGTATCCCTCTCTGGGGATTTGTCCCAGCTCCCAAGAGTTTGGGGTCATTTTGTGGGAAGGGTGGAGTCGTGTTGTCTGGCTCATGGGTCTCTCCAAGAAAGGGATTCCAGAGCAGAGCTCCAGGTACGGGCGGGGCGACTGGAAATTTCAAACCGTGGTGAGGATTGGGTGCATAGGGGCTTGGCAAGCCCCATATGTGGGCTCTTGGTCCAGGGCCTGACAGGCCTTTCATTGACATGGGGCTCATGCTGAGGGTCACAGTGTGAATTTGTGCTCAAGCAGCACTCAAGTTTGGGCGTGGCTTCAGGGGCCATGAAGGTTTCTCCCACCCTGAAGGTGTGACTCCATGCCAAGAGCAAGCTTGACAGCCATGGGGAAGGAGGAGTTCTGTTTTGTGCTTGCTATACCCAGCTGTGTGGAGAATTGATATAATGTCTAGGTTCAGATATCTGAAAACCTAGGTTAGGATGAGGTGACGGCATAAGACCATGGCGTGTCCGAAGTGCTGGGTGTGCGGCCAGCTGTCTCCTTGTCTGTCTGGACGTCTGGCTTCAGGCTGTGTCAGACAGAGCATGAGTGCCCAGAGCAGCCTATCCAGTTCGGGTACCGTCGAGGACCGAGCAGGTTGATCCTCATTGGGTTTTCTAGAGAGCCCCACAGGGAAACATTTTTTTTCCGTTGGGCAGACACTGGGCTGGGTTTTGGTTCCGGAGTTCCTAGTCCAGAGGGCTTGTTTGCCAGGAGTGTGAGGAAGGAAGTATGAAAACACAAGCTAGCGTGAGGTTTGGGACCGAGGGCACGGCAGGCCCACTCTGCAGAGGCTGAATCGAGATCTCCTGCACTGAGGTCATGTCAACTATGAGACGTGCCTCAGGCTAGAGTTCTTGTCCAGCATGGCCTCTTCCTGAAGGGTGTGGGGGCTTCATGAGGCCAGAAAGTTTTGCCTACGATGGGATTTGTGAACTGCTCCAAAACTGAAGGTTACCTTCTGCACGACAGTCGAGTCCTATTGGATGTTTCCAAGAGGCCCCATATGGAAAGACTCGAGAGCAGGTGTCTAAGCATGGATGCCTGGGAACGCCACCTCATATTCCCACTCTTTAGTCAGGACAAGGCAGACTCAATCTGCGGGCTCCTGGGTGAGCTACCCAGAGGGGAGAGTTGAAATGGACTCTCCTGAAGATGAGTCCTACTGTGGCTTGGTGGCCTGGGAGACCTTGGAATGTGGAGGTGGCTCAGGGACTCTGCAGGATTCTCCAACATGAGGTGTTTGACACGGCTCCAACAAGGCAACTTCCCATGTGGAGACGAGAGGAGTTCTGTTCCGTGCCTCAGGAAAGCCCTATACCCTGTTCTTCGAACCAAAGCCTCTGAGGAGTGACACCTGGAAACCAAAGCAAGAGTTGAGACTACGGCCTAAAGGCCTGTCCGGCTCAACCTTCTATCTCTGTTGACATCTGTGTGCATGCATTCATGGATGTAGCTGCTCAGCTTGTGTCCGAATGCCCCTGTGAGTCCAGTGAGGCTCCCAGTAGTGGGATGTCCTCGGAGGCCTTGAGGTTTCTCATATTCTGGAGGTGTGTGGCCAAAGGAATGGACACAGTTTCCCAGGAGAGAGCAGGCACGGTCCTGTGCTATGGCTCCAGAGGACCCAGCCTAGAGGCTGTGTTTGCCAGGGCTGTGGGGACAGATGTCTGAAAAAGCAAACTTGGCTCAGCTAGGGGCCAATGTAATGGCAGGCCTGATCTCTAGTCCGTGAGGGGAGATCCTCTGGAAATCAAAGTAGGGCAAGTGGGAGGCAGTCACTCAGGATTTTGTCTCTGGGTGTTGCGTTTACAGTGTCCGGTCAGGGTAGGGGTTGTCTCAGAGGCCGAGGAAGAGCCTTCCTCTCGGGGGATTGTCCAAGCTCCCAAGTGTTTGTGTTCATTCTGTGGGAATGAAGAGTACTGTTTTCTGCCACATGGGACACCCCAGGAGAGGGACTCTAGAGCACAGCAGTGGGTTCCCTCAACTGGAATACACACCATCTAGTTAGTCCTGGGTGCCTATGGGCATGGCAAGCCACATATGCGGGCTCTTGGTCCAGTCACTGAGAGGCGTTACTTGAATAAGGTACTCACGCTGAGAGTCACAATGTGTGTTTGTGCCCAAGGCGGCCCTCACGCTTGGGCGTGGCCTCATGGGCCATGCCGTTTTCTCCTACACTGGAGGTTTGACTCACTGCCAGCAGCAAGGTTTCTTGCCATGGGGAAGGAGGGGTTCTGACTTGTGCATCAGGTTCCCCCCTGTGCAGGGATTGGAGATAAGGTCTAGGTTCCGATGACTGAAAACCCAGGTTGGGAATGGATGGTGGCCTAAGGCAGTGGCGGGTCCAATGTGCTGGGTGTGCAGCCAGCTCTGTCGGTGTCTGTTGGAAGGTCTGGGCTCAGGCTATTTGCGACAGAGCATCACTGTTTAATGTAGCCTATGCAATTGGGGTGTTGCCGAGGGCCAAGCAGTTTGATCCTCATTTGGGGTTTCTGGGCAGCGCCATAGACAATGTTTTTCTCCTGGGAGGAAGGCACAGTGCTTCATTGTGGCCCCAGAATTCCCAGTAGGGAGGGTTTGTGGGCCAGGAGTGTGAGGACGGAAGTCTGAAAACACAAACTAGTGTGAGGATTGGAGCCAAGGGCAGAGCAGGCCCACTCTGCAGAGGCTGAATCAAAATCTCCTGCATCTGAAGTCAGGCTGAGGATCAGACGTTGGCTGAGGCTGGAGTATGTGTCCATGATGGCACCTTCATGAAGTGGGGGCCTCATGAGGCCAAGGAAGTTTTCCCACGCTGAGTTTGGAGGTTGCCCCAAACCACAAGGTTTCCTTCTGCGGGACATTCGAGTCCTGTTGCATGGCTCCAGGACATATCATATGGAAGGACTGGAGAGCAGGGTTCGAAGGATGGATCCCTGTACAGCATGCCTCGCATTCCCATTGGCTATTAGCGACAAGATATGTTTGATCTGCTGCCTCTGGAACACGCGACCCAGCGGGCTGAGTTGAAATGGCCTCTCCTGAGGATGCGTCATAATGTGCGTTTGGGTCCATGGAGACCTTGGAATGTGCTGGTTGTTCAGTGGCCCTGCGGAACTCTCCTACCTGAAGTGTTTGATACATCCCAGTAAGAAGGCTGCCCATGTGGAGATGAGAGAGGTTTGGTTTGGTGCCTCAGAAAAGCCCCATGTGCTGGTCTACGAAAACAGTCCTCTGAGAACGGAAACATGGAAACCAAAGCTAAGGTTCAGATTAGGGCCTGGGGGCCTGTCCATTTCAACCTTCTGTCTCTGGGGACACTGTCTGAGAGTCTAAGTGGAGATAGTTGCTCCGCTGGTGTCAGAGAACCCCTCTTAGTCCAGGGTGGCCTATACTATTGATGGCCTCAGGGACCTTGGAGCTTTTCCCTAACCTGTAGGGTTGTGGTCAATGGATTGGGCACACTTTCCTTGGAGAGGGCAGGCACAATCTTTCGCTGTTTGGTCCAGAGGCCCTAGCCTGGATGTTGTGTGGGTCCAGGCTGTGGGCACAGAAGAGTGAATACACAAACTCAGCTTATGAGTGGCGCCTAGGGTATGGCCGGCCGGATGTACAGCCCGAGAGGGAGCTCCTGGGCCTCTAAAACAAGGGCGAGTGGGAGGCGTTCCTTCAGGCTTTTGTCTCTGGATGTTGTGTCCGGGATAGCCGTGGATTGGAGCGGTGGCCTCAGGTACTGTGGTCGAGTATCCCTCTCTGGGGATTTGTCCCAGCTCCCAAGATTTTGGGGTCATTTTGTGGGAAGGGTGGAGTCGTGTTGTCTGGCTCATGGGTCTCTCCAAGAAAGGGATTCCAGAGCAGAGCTCCAGGTACGGGCGGGGCGACTGGAAATTTCAAACCGTGGTGAGGTTAGGTGCATAGGGGCTTGGCAAGTCCCATATGTGGGCTCTTGGTCCAGGGCCTGACAGGCCTTTCTTTGACATGGGGCTCATGCTGAGGGTCACAGTGTGTATTTGTGCCCAAGCAGCACTCAAGTTTGGGCGTGGCTTCAGGGGCCATGAAGGTTTCTCCCACCCTGAAGGTGTTACTCCATGCCAAGAGCAAGCTTTACAGCCATGGGGAAGCAGGACTTCTGTTTTGTGCTTCCGATACCCAGCTGTGTGGAGAATTGATATGATGTCTAGGTTCAGATATCTGAAAACCAAGGTTAGGAAGAGGTGACGGCATAAGACCATGGCGTGTCCGAAGTGTGGGTGTGCGGCCAGTTGTCTCCTTGTCTGTCTGGACGTCTGGCTTCAGGCTGTGTCAGACAGAGCATGAGTGCCCAGAGCAGCCTATCCAGTTCGGGTACCGTCGAGGCCCGAGCAGGTTGATCCTCATCTGGGTTTTCTGGAGAGCCCCACAGGGAAACGTTTTTCTTCCGTTGGGCAGACACTGGGCTGGGTTTTGGTTCTGGAGTTCCTAGTCCGGAGGTCTTGTTTTCCAGGAGTGTGAGGAAGGAAGTCTGAAAACACAAGCTAGCGTGATGTTTGGGACCGAGGGCACGGCAGGCCCACTCTGCAGAGGCTGAATCGAGATCTCCTGCACTGAGGTCATGTCAACTATGAGACGTGCCTCAGGCTAGAGTTTTTGTCCAGCATGTCCTCTTCCTGAAGGGTGTGGGGGCTTCATGAAGCCAGGGAGGTTTGCCTACGATGGGATTTGTGAACTACTCCAAACCTCAAGATTTCCTTCTTCTCGACAGTCGAGTCCTATTGGATGGTTCCAGGAGGCCCCATACGGAAAGACTCGAGAGCAGGTGCCAAAGCATGGATGCCTGGGAACGCCACCTCATATTCCCACTGTTTAGTCAGGACAAGTCAGGCTCAATCTGCAGGTTCCTGGGTGAGCTACCTAGAGGGGAGAGTTGAAATGGACTCTCCTGAAGATGAGTTCTACTGTGGCTTGGTGGCCTGGGAGACCTTGGAATGGGAGGTGGCTCGGGGACTCTGCAGGGTTTTCCAAACTGAGGCGTTTGGCACAGCTACAACAAGGAAGCTTCCCATGTGGAGACGAGAGGAGTTCTGTTCAGTGCCTCAGGAAAGCCCCATATCCTGTTCTTCGAACCAAAGCCTCTGAGGAGTAACACCTGGAACCCAAAGCAAGAGTTGAGATTAGGGCCTAAGGGCCTGTCCGGCTCAACCTTCTATCTCTGTTGACATCTGTGTGCATGCCTTCATGGAGGTAGCTGCTCAGATTGTGTCCGAATGCCCCTGTGTGTCCAGGGAGGCTCCCAGTAGTGGGATGACCTCGGGGGCCTTGAGGTTTCTCATATTCTGGAGGTGTGTGGCCAAAGGAATGGACACAGTTTCCCAGGAGAGAGTAGGCACAGTCCTGTGGTATGGCTCCAGAGGACCCAGCCTAGAGGCTGTGTTTTCCAGGGCTCTGGGGACTGATGTCTGAAAGAGAAAACTTGGCTCAGGTAGGGGCCAAGGTAATGGCAGGCCTGATCTCCAGTCCGTGAGGGGAGATCCTCTGGATATCAAAGGAGGGCAAGTGGGAGGCAGTCGCTCAGGCTTTTGTCTCTGGGTGTTGCGTTTACAGTGTCCGGTCAGGGTAGGGGTTGCCTCAGGGTCCGAGGAAGAGCCTTCCTCTCGGGGGATTGTCCAAGCTCCCAAGTGTTTGGGTTCATTCTGTGGGAAGTGAAGAGTGCTGTTTTCTGCCACAAAGGACCTCCCAGGAGAGGGACTCTAGAGCACAGCAGTGGGTTCCCTCAACTGGAATACACACCATCTAGTTAGTCCTGGGTGACTATGTGCATGGCAAGGACTAAATGCAGGATCTTCGTCCCGAACCTGACAGGCCTTTCTTTGTCATGGGGCTCATGCTAGGGTCACAGTGTGAATTTGTGCCCAAGCAGCACTCACGTTTGGGCGTGGCATCAGGGGCCATGAAGGGTTTCCCACGTGAAGGTGTGACTCCATGCGAAGAACAAGCATTACAGCCATGTGGAAGGCAGAGTTCTGATTGTGATTCCGATACTCAAACTCAGCTTTCTTTGGGGACATCGGTATGGCACGCCCAATCTACAAACCATGAGAAGAACTCATGAAGATTTGAATATAGAGTGAGTCTGAGGCGCTTGCTCAGTCATTTGTCTCTGGAATTTGTATCAGCGATCTCCGTGGAATGTCGGGGATGCCTCATGGGCCATGGACGAATCTTCCTCTCTGAGGATTTGGCCCGATTCCCAATTGCTTTTCGTCAATCTGTGGGATGGGAGGTCTCCTTTCAGGTTTGTTACCTCAGGTGTCCCACCAAAAGAGAAATTCCAAAGCAAAGCCGTGGGGAAGACTGAAGGGACAACCTGAACTATGGTTAAAAATTGGGGCCTACGGGCATGGCAAGCACAATATGCTATCTCTTCATCCAGCCACTGAGTGGCCTTACTTGAGGACTGGGCTCAGCCTGAGGGTCACAATGTGTGCTTGTGAACAATGTGGCCCGCGAGCATGGGTGGGGCCTCATGGGCCACACTGGTTTCAACTACACTGAACGTTGGACAACATGCCAACCACAAGGTTTCTTGCCATGGGGAAGGAGTTCTGATTTCTGCATCATCTTCAACCCTGGGCAGTGATTGGAGATAAGGTCTAGGTTCTGAAACCTGAAAACTGAGGTTGGGAAGAGATGACGACCTAAGGCCATGGCGGCTCGATGTGCTCAGTGTGCGGACAGCTGTCTGGCAGGGGCCAGGGGGTCCAGGATAGGGCTGTGTCAGAAAGGGCATTAGTGCCCTGGTCAGCCTATGTATTTGGGGTACAGCCAAGGCCGGTGCAGGTTGATCCTCATTTGGGATGACTGAGTAGCCCCAGAGGACAAAGTTTTTCTTCTGGAGGGCCGGCAGAGTGCTGTGTTGTAGTTCTGGATTGCCAAACTGGAGGGCTTGTGGGCCAGTAGTCTGACGACAAAAGTCTGAGAACACAAGCTAGGCTTAGGTTTCTGGGTGAGGCCATGGCACACACAATCTACAGACCTGAATCGAGATCTCGTGCATCTGAAGTCAGGGCGAGGATCAGACGATTGCTCAGGTAGGAGTTTCTGTCCCTGATGGCCCGTTCATAAATGGGGGGTCAACACGAGGCCAAGGGGCTTTCCAACGATGGGAGTTGTGAGAAGCTCCAAACTGCAGAGAGTCTTCTGCAGGACAATTGAGACCTGTTGTTTGGCTCCAGGCCAATGATTCTGAGCAGGGTTCTAAGGATGGATGGCTGGGTAGCCCACCTCGCATTCCAATTGTCTCCTAGCAACAAGACAGGTTAGATCTCCTGGATCTGTGAGGAGCAACCGAGGATGCTGAGTTGAAATGGAC
>NW_028133992.1:0-52000 GCF_964662115.1 Mustela nivalis | reverse complement strand
GCCTTGAAGGGCATTGTGAGTGTCCGCACCGGATCGCCGCCAGGAGGCACGCCACAAGATGGAATGCAGCGAGGACAACGCCCGTGGATCCTCGACCTGCGGGGGTCCCATCCCTGGCGGTCTACCATGGGGCCTGGCCCATCACAAAGTCCGGTCTGGAACGCTCGCCTGCTTCCACAACCTTCCGCTTCCGGGGTCCTGTCCCTCATGGCCTCCATATTGGAAACCCTTAGTCCCGCAGCCACGCATCTCCCAACCACGCAGTCTCCATCGTTGCCTCCTGGTGCTTCAGACAACGCTCAGAGTGTGATAAACCTGTATGACCAAAATGAGGTCATCCCCATCCTTGACAGCCCGATCTACCCGAAAGACGGAGGCGCACACCAGGCCACCACCCGTCCTTCAACTCTGCTCCGGGAACGCTCCACTGCGCCGGCGTGCCCAGGTGGGCCGCTTCTTTTCCGTGCCATTTCAGGGCGGCAGCAACAAGCCCTGGGCGAGAAAGGGCCCTGGGCCATGGAGAGCAGGGCTGTCCGCAGGGCTGCCCTACGCCGGCCAATTCTCACGAGCGTTCTTGGTTTGGGCAGAACGCTCGTGAGAATTGGCCGGAGAACGCCTGGTGAAGTCATTCGGGCGCTGCACGTCTGCTGGGCCGCCCCACCCCGGGGCCTTGAAGGGCATTGTGAGTGTCCGCACCGGATCGCCGCCAGGAGGCACTCCACAAGATGGAATACAGCGAGGACAACGCCCGTGGATCCTCGACCTGCGGGGGTCCCATCCCTGGCGGTCTACCATGGGGCCTGGCCCATCACAAAGTCCGGTCTGGAACGCTCGCCTGCTTCCACAACCTTCCGCTTCCGGGGTCCTGTCCCTCATGGCCTCCATATTGGAAACCCTTAGTCCCGCAGCCACGCATCTCCCAACCACGCAGTCTCCATCGGCGCCTCCTGGTGCTTCAGACAACGCTCAGAGTGTGATAAACCTGTATGACCAAAATGAGGTCATCCCCATCCTTGACCGCCCGATCTACCCGAAAGACGGAGGCGCACACCAGGTCACCACCCGTCCTTCAACTCTGCTCCGGGAACGCTCCACTGCGCCGGCGTGCCCAGGTGGGCCGCTTCATTTCCGTGCCATTTCTGGGCGGCAGCAACAAGCCCTGGGCGAGAAAGGGCCCTGGGCGATAAAGGGCCCTGGGCCATGGAGAGCAGGGCTGTCCGCAGGGCTGACCTACGCCGGCCAATTCTCACGAGCGTTCTGCCCAAACCAATCCTGGTTTGGGCAGAACGCTCGTGAGAATTGGCCGGAGAACGCCTGGCGAAGTCATTCGGGCGCTGCACGTCTGCTGGGCCGCCCCACCCCGGGGCCTTGAAGGGCATTGTGAGTGTCCGCACCGGATCGCCGCCAGGAGGCACTCCACAAGATGGAATGCAGCGAGGACAACGCCCGTGGATCCTCGACCTGCGGGGGTCCCATCCCTGGCGGTCTACCATGGGGCCTGGCCCATCACAAAGTCCGGTCTGGAACGCTCGCCTGCTTCCACAACCTTCCGCTTCCGGGGTCCTGTCCCTCATGGCCTCCATATTGGAAACCCTTAGTCCCGCAGCCACGCATCTCCCAACCACGCAGTCTCCATCGGCGCCTCCTGGTGCTTCAGACAACGCTCAGAGTGTGATAAACCTGTATGACCAAAATGAGGTCATCCCCATCCTTGACCGCCCGATCTACCCGAAAGACGGAGGCGCACACCAGGCCACCACCCGTCCTTCAACTCTGCTCCGGGAACGCTCCACTGCGCCGGCGTGCCCAGGTGGGCCGCTTCTTTTCCGTGCCATTTCGGGGCGGCAGCAACAAGCCCTGGGCGAGAAAGGGCCCTGGGCCATGGAGAGCAGGGCTGTCCGCAGGGCTGCCCTACGCGGGCCAATTCTCACGAGCGTTCTGCCCAAACCAATCCTGGTTTGGGCAGAACGCTCGTGAGAATTGGCCGGAAAACGCCCGGCGAAGTCATTCGGGCGCTGCACGTCTGCTGGGCCGACCCCCCCAGGGCCTTGAAGGGCATTGTGAGTGTCCGCAACCGATCACCGCCAGGAGGCAATCCACAAGATGGAATGCAGCGAGGACAACGCCCGTGGATCCTCGACCTGCGGGGGTCCCATCCCTGGCGCTCTACCATAGGGCCAGGCCCATCACGAAGTCCGGTTTGGAACGCTCACCTGCCTCCCCAACCTTCTGCTTCCGGGGTCCTGTCCCTCATGGCCTCCATATTGGAAACCCTTAGTCCCGCAGCCACGCATCTCCCAACCACGCAGTCTGCATCGGCGTCCCCTGGTGCTTCGGACCACCCTCAGAGTGAGATAAACCTGTTCACCAAAATGAGGTCATCCCCATCCTTTGCCGCCCCATCTACCCGAAAGACGGAGGCGCACACCAGTCCACCACCCGTCCTTCAACTCTGAGCCGGGAACACTCCACTGCGCCGGCGTGCCCAGTTGGGCCGCTTCTTTTCCGTGCCATTTCTGGGCGGCAGCAACAAGCCCTGGGCGAGAAAGGGCCCTGGGCGATAAAGGGCCCTGGGCCATGGAGAGCAGGGCTGTCCGCAGGGCTGACCTACGCCGGCCAATTCTCACGAGCGTTCTTGGTTTGGGCAGAACGGTCGTGAGAATTGGCCGGAGAACGCCTGGCGAAGTCTTTCGGGCGCTGCACGTCTGCTGGGCCGCCCCACCCCGGGGCCTTGAAGGGCATTGTGAGTGTCCGCACCGGATCGCCGCCAGGAGGCACTCCACAAGATGGAATACAGCGAGGACAACGCCCGTGGATCCTCGACCTGCGGGGGTCCCATCCCTGGCGGTCTACCATGGGGCCTGGCCCATCACAAAGTCCGGTCTGGAACGCTCGCCTGCTTCCACAACCTTCCGCTTCCGGGGTCCTGTCCCTCATGGCCTCCATATTGGAAACCCTTAGTCCCGCAGCCACGCATCTCCCAACCACGCAGTCTCCATCGGCGCCTCCTGGTGCTTCAGACAACGCTCAGAGTGTGATAAACCTGTATGACCAAAATGAGGTCATCCCCATCCTTGACCGCCCGATCTACCCGAAAGACGGAGGCGCACACCAGGCCACCACCCGTCCTTCAACTCTGCTCCGGGAACGCTCCACTGCGCCGGCGTGCCCAGGTGGGCCGCTTCTTTTCCGTGCCATTTCGGGGCGGCAGCAACAAGCCCTGGGCGAGAAAGGGCCCTGGGCCATGGAGAGCAGGGCTGTCCGCAGGGCTGCCCTACGCCGGCCAATTCTCACGAGCGTTCTGCCCAAACCAATCCTGGTTTGGGCAGAACGCTCGTGAGAATTGGCCGGAAAACGCCCGGCGAAATCATTCGGGCGCTGCACGTCTGCTGGGCCGACCCCCCCGGGGCCTTGAAGGGCATTGTGAGTGTCCGCAACCGATCACCGCCAGGAGGCAATCCACAAGATGGAATGCAGCGAGGACAACGCCCGTGGATCCTCGACCTGCGGGGGTCCCATCCCTGGCGCTCTACCATAGGGCCAGGCCCATCACGAAGTCCGGTTTGGAACGCTCACCTGCCTCCCCAATCTTCCGCTTCCGGGGTCCTGTCCCTCATGGCCTCCATATTGGAAACCCTTAGTCCCGCAGCCACGCATCTCCCAACCACGCAGTCTGCATCGGCGTCCCCTGGTGCTTCGGACAACCCTCAGAGTGAGATAAACCTGTATGACCAAAATGAGGTCATCCCCATCCTTTGCCGCCCCATCTACCTGAAAGACGGAGGCGCACACCAGTCCACCACCCGTCCTTCAACTCTGAGCCGGGAACACTCCACTGCGCCGGCGTGCCCAGTTGGGCCGCTTCTTTTCCGTGCCATTTCTGGGCGGCAGCAACAAGCCCTGGGCGAGAAAGGGCCCTGGGCGATAAAGGGCCCTGGGCCATGGAGAGCAGGGCTGTCCGCAGGGCTGACCTACGCCGGCCAATTCTCACGAGCGTTCTGCCCAAACCAATCCTGGTTTGGGCAGAACGCTCGTGAGAATTGGCCGGAGAACGCCTGGCGAAGTCATTCGGGCGCTGCACGTCTGCTGGGCCGCCCCACCCCGGGGCCTTGAAGGGCATTGTGAGTGTCCGCACCGGATCGCCGCCAGGAGGCACTCCACAAGATGGAATACAGCGAGGACAACGCCCGTGGATCCTCGACCTGCGGGGGTCCCATCCCTGGCGGTCTACCATGGGGCCTGGCCCATCACAAAGTCCGGTCTGGAACGCTCGCCTGCTTCCACAACCTTCCGCTTCCGGGGTCCTGTCCCTCATGGCCTCCATATTGGAAACCCTTAGTCCCGCAGCCACGCATCTCCCAACCACGCAGTCTCCATCGGCGCCTCCTGGTGCTTCAGACAACGCTCAGAGTGTGATAAACCTGTATGACCAAAATGAGGTCATCCCCATCCTTGACCGCCCGATCTACCCGAAAGACGGAGGCGCACACCAGGCCACCACCCGTCCTTCAACTCTGCTCCGGGAACGCTCCACTGCGCCGGCGTGCCCAGGTGGGCCGCTTCTTTTCCGTGCCATTTCGGGGCGGCAGCAACAAGCCCTGGGCGAGAAAGGGCCCTGGGCCATGGAGAGCAGGGCTGTCCGCAGGGCTGCCCTACGCCGGCCAATTCTCACGAGCGTTCTGCCCAAACCAATCCTGGTTTGGGCAGAACGCTCGTGAGAATTGGCCGGAAAACGCCCGGAAAATCATTCGGGCGCTGCACGTCTGCTGGGCCGACCCCCCCGGGGCCTTGAAGGGCATTGTGAGTGTCCGCAACCGATCACCGCCAGGAGGCAATCCACAAGATGGAATGCAGCGAGGACAACGCTCGTGGATCCTCGACCTGCGGGGGTCCCATCCCTGGCGCTCTACCATAGGGCCAGGCCCATCACGAAGTCCGGTTTGGAACGCTCACCTGCCTCCCCAACCTTCTGCTTCCGGGGTCCTGTCCCTCATGGCCTCCATATTGGAAACCCTTAGTCCCGCAGCCACGCATCTGCCAACCACGCAGTCTGCATCGGCGTCCCCTGGTGCTTCGGACCACCCTCAGAATGAGATAAACCTGTTCACCAAAATGAGGTCATCCCCATCCTTTGCCGCCCCATCTACCTGAAAGACGGAGGCGCACACCAGTCCACCACCCGTCCTTCAACTCTGAGCCGGGAACACTCCACTGCGCCGGCGTGCCCAGTTGGGCCGCTTCTTTTCCGTGCCATTTCTGGGCGGCAGCAACAAGCCCTGGGCGAGAAAGGGCCCTGGGCGAGAAAGGGCCCTGGGCCATGGAGAGCAGGGCTGTCCGCAGGGCTGACCTACGCCGGCCAATTCTCACGAGCGTTCTGCCCAAACCAATCCTGGTTTGGGCAGAACGATCGTGAGAATTGGCCGGAGAACGCCTGGCGAAGTCATTCGGGCGCTGCACGTCTGCTGGGCCGCCCCACCCCGGGGCCTTGAAGGGCATTGTGAGTGTCCGCACCGGATCGCCGCCAGGAGGCACTCCACAAGATGGAATGCAGCGAGGACAACGCCCGTGGATCCTCGACCTTCGGGGGTCCCATCCCTGGCGGTCTACCATGGGGCCTGGCCCATCACAAAGTCTGGTCTGGAACGCTCGCCTGCTTCCCCAACCTTCCGCTTCCGGGGTCCTGTCCCTCATGGCCTCCATATTGGAAACCCTTAGTCCCGCAGCCACGCATCTCCCAACCACACAGTCTCCATCGGCGCCTCCTGGTGCTTCAGACAACGCTCAGAGTGTGATAAACCTGTATGACCAAAATGAGGTCATCCCCATCCTTGACCGCCCGATCTACCCGAAAGACGGAGGCGCACACCAGGCCACCACCCGTCCTTCAACTCTGCTCCGGGAACGCTCCACTGCGCCGGCGTGCCCAGGTGGGCCGCTTCTTTTCCGTGCCATTTCGGGGCGGCAGCAACAAGCCCTGGGCGAGAAAGGGCCCTGGGCCATGGAGAGCAGGGCTGTCCGCAGGGCTGACCTACGCCGGCCAATTCTCACGAGCGTTCTTGGTTTGGGCAGAACGCTCGTGAGAATTGGCCGGAGAACGCCTGGCGAAGTAATTCGGGCGCTGCACGTCTGCTGGGCCGCCCCACCCCGGGGCCTTGAAGGGCATTGTGAGTGTCCGCACCGGATCGCCGCCAGGAGGCACTCCACAAGATGGAATACAGCGAGGACAACGCCCGTGGATCCTCGACCTGCGGGGGTCACATCCCTGGCGGTCTACCATGGGGCCTGGCCCATCACAAAGTCCGGTCTGGAACGCTCGCCTGCTTCCACAACCTTCCGCTTCCGGGGTCCTGTCCCTCATGGCCTCCATATTGGAAACCCTTAGTCCCGCAGCCACGCATCTCCCAACCACGCAGTCTCCATCGGCGCCTCCTGGTGCTTCAGACAACGCTCAGAGTGTGATAAACCTGTATGACCAAAATGAGGTCATCCCCATCCTTGACCGCCCGATCTACCCGAAAGACGGAGGCGCACACCAGGCCACCACCCGTCCTTCAACTCTGCTCCGGGAACGCTCCACTGCGCCGGCGTGCCCAGGTGGGCCGCTTCTTTTCCGTGCCATTTCGGGGCGGCAGCAACAAGCCCTGGGCGAGAAAGGGCCCTGGGCCATGGAGAGCAGGGCTGTCCGCAGGGCTGCCCTATGCCGACCAATTCTCACGAGCGTTCTGCCCAAACCAATCCTGGTTTGGGCAGAACGCTCGTGAGAATTGGCCGGAAAACGCCCGGCGAAATCATTCGGGCGCTGCACGTCTGCTGGGCCGACCCCCCCGGGGCCTTGAAGGGCATTGTGAGTGTCCGCAACCGATCACCGCCAGGAGGCAATCCACAAGATGGAATGCAGCGAGGACAACGCCCGTGGATCCTCGACCTGCGGGGGTCCCATCCCTGGCGCTCTACCATAGGGCCAGGCCCATCACGAAGTCCGGTTTGGAACGCTCACCTGCCTCCCCAACCTTCTGCTTCCGGGGTCCTGTCCCTCATGGCCTCCATATTGGAAACCCTTAGTCCCGCAGCCACGCATCTCCCAACCACGCAGTCTGCATCGGCGTCCCCTGGTGCTTCGGACAACCATCAGAGTGAGATAAACCTGTATGACCAAAATGAGGTCATCCCCATCCTTTGCCGCCCCATCTACCTGAAAGACGGAGGTGCACACCAGTCCACCACCCGTCCTTCAACTCTGAGCCGGAAACACTCCACTGCGCCGGCGTGCCCAGTTGGGCCGCTTCTTTTCCGTGCCATTTCTGGGCGGCAGCAACAAGCCCTGGGCGAGAAAGGGCCCTGGGCGATAAAGGGCCCTGGGCCATGGAGAGCAGGGCTGTCCGCAGGGCTGACCTACGCCGGCCCATTCTCACGAGCGTTCTGCCCAAACCAATCCTGGTTTGGGCAGAACGCTCGTGAGAATTGGCCGGAAAACGCCTGGCGAAGTCATTCGGGCGCTGCACGTCTGCTGGGCCGCCCCACCCCGGGGCCTTGAAGGGCATTGTGAGTGTCCGCACCGGATCGCCGCCAGGAGGCACTCCACAAGATGGAATGCAGCGAGGACAACGCCCGTGGATCCTCGACCTGCGGGGGTCCCATCCCTGGCGGTCTACCATGGGGCCTGGCCCATCACAAAGTCCGGTCTGGAACGCTCGCCTGCTTCCCCAACCTTCCGCTTCCGGGGTCCTGTCCCTCATGGCCTCCATATTGGAAACCCTTAGTCCCGCAGCCACGCATCTCCCAACCACGCAGTCTCCATCGGCGCCTCCTGGTGCTTCAGACAACGCTCAGAGTGTGATAAACGTGTATGACCAAAATGAGGTCATCCTCATCCTTGACCGCCCGATCTACCCGAAAGACGGAGGCGCACACCAGGCCACCACCCGTCCTTCAACTCTGCTCCGGGAACGCTCCACTGCGCTGGCGTGCCCAGGTGGGCCGCTTCTTTTCCGTGCCATTTCGGGGCGGCAGCAACAAGCCCTGGGCGAGAAAGGGCCCTGGGCCATGGAGAGCAGGGCTGTCCGCAGGGCTGCCCTACGCCGGCCAATTCTCACGAGCGTTCTGCCCAAACCAATCCTGGTTTGGGCAGAACGCTCGTGAGAATTGGCCGGAAAACGCCCGGCGAAGTCATTCGGGCGCTGCACGTCTGCTGGGCCGACCCCCCCAGGGCCTTGAAGGGCATTGTGAGTGTCCGCAACCGATCACCGCCAGGAGGCAATCCACAAGATGGAATGCAGCGAGGACAACGCCCGTGGATCCTCGACCTGCGGGGGTCCCATCCCTGGCGCTCTACCATAGGGCCAGGCCCATCACGAAGTCCGGTTTGGAACGCTCACCTGCCTCCCCAACCTTCTGCTTCCGGGGTCCTGTCCCTCATGGCCTCCATATTGGAAACCCTTAGTCCCGCAGCCACGCATCTCCCAACCACGCAGTCTGCATCGGCGTCCCCTGGTGCTTCGGACAACCCTCAGAGTGAGATAAACCTGTTCACCAAAATGAGGTCATCCCCATCCTTTGCCGCCCCATCTACCTGAAAGACGGAGGCGCACACCAGTCCACCACCCGTCCTTCAACTCTGAGCCGGGAACACTCCACTGCGCCGGCGTGCCCAGTTGGGCCGCTTTTTTCCGTGCCATTTCTGGGCGGCAGCAACAAGCCCTGGGCGAGAAAGGGCCCTGGGCGATAAAGGGCCCTGGGCCATGGAGAGCAGGGCTGTCCGCAGGGCTGACCTACGCCGGCCAATTCTCACGAGTGTTCTGCCCAAACCAATCCTGGTTTGGGCAGAACGCTCGTGAGAATTGGCCGGAAAACGCCTGGCGAAGTCATTCGGGCGCTGCACGTCTGCTGGGCCGCCCCACCCCGGGGCCTTGAATGGCATTGTGAGTGTCCGCACCGGATCGCCGCCAGGAGGCACGCCACAAGATGGAATGCAGCGAGAACAACGCCCGTGGATCCTCGACCTGCGGGGGTCCCATCCCTGGCGGTCTACCATGGGGCCTGGCCCATCACAAAGTCCGGTCTGGAACGCTCGCCTGCTTCCACAACCTTCCGCTTCCGGGGTCCTGTCCCTCATGGCCTCCATATTGGAAACCCTTAGTCCCGCAGCCACGCATCTCCCAACCACGCAGTCTCCATCGGCGCCTCCTGGTGCTTCAGACAACGCTCAGAGTGTGATAAACCTGTATGACCAAAATGAGGTCATCCCCATCCTTGACCGCCCGATCTACCCGAAAGACGGAGGCGCACACCAGTCCACCACCCGCCCTTCAACTCTGCTCCGGGGACGCTCCACTGCGCCGGCGTGCCCAGGTGGGCCGCTTCTTTTCCGTGCCATTTCGGGGCGGCAGCAACAAGCCCTGGGCGAGAAAGGGCCCTGGGCCATGGAGAGCAGGGCTGTCCGCAGGGCTGCCCTACGCCGGCCCATTCTCACGAGCGTTCTTCCCAAACCAATCCTGGTTTGGGCAGAACGCTCGTGAGAATTGGCCGGAAAACGCCCGGCGAAGTCATTCGGGCGCTGCACGTCTGCTGGGCCGACCCGCCCGGGGCCTTGAAGGGCATTGTGAGTGTCCGCAACCGATCACCGCCAGGAGGCAATCCACAAGATGGAATGCAGCGAGGACAACGCCCGTGGATCCTCGACCTGCGGGGGTCCCATCCCTGGCGCTCTACCATAGGGCCAGGCCCATCACGAAGTCCGGTTTGGAACGCTCACCTGCCTCCCCAACCTTCTGCTTCCGGGGTCCTGTCCCTCATGGCCTCCATATTGGAAACCCTTAGTCCCGCAGCCACGCATCTCCCAACCACGCAGTCTCCATCGGCGCCTCCTGGTGCTTCAGACAACGCTCAGAGTGTGATAAACCTGTATGACCAAAATGAGGTCATCCCCATCCTTGACCGCCCGATCTACCCGAAAGACGGAGGCGCACACCAGGCCACCACCCGTCCTTCAACTCTGCTCCGGGAACGCTCCACTGCGCCGGCGTGCCCAGGTGGGCCGCTTCTTTTCCGTGCCATTTCGGGGCGGCAGCAACAAGCCCTGGGCGAGAAAGGGCCCTGGGCCATGGAGAGCAGGGCTGTCCGCAGGGCTGCCCTACGCCGGCCAATTCTCACGAGCGTTCTGTCCAAACCAATCCTGGTTTGGGCAGAACGCTCGTGAGAATTGGCCGGAAAACGCCCGGCGAAGTCATTCGGGCGCTGCACGTCTGCTGGGCCGACCCCCCCGGGGCCTTGAAGGGCATTGTGAGTGTCCGCAACCGATCACCGCCAGGAGGCAATCCACAAGATGGAATGCAGCGAGGACAACGCCCGTGGATCCTCGACCTGCGGGGGTCCCATCCCTGGCGCTCTACCATAGGGCCAGGCCCATCACGAAGTCCGGTTTGGAATGCTCACCTGCCTCCCCAACCTTCTGCTTCCGGGGTCCTGTCCCTCATGGCCTCCATATTGGAAACCCTTAGTCCCGCAGCCACGCATCTCCCAACCACGCAGTCTGCATCGGCGTCCCCCGGTGCTTCGGACAACCCTCAGAGTGAGATAAACCTGTTCACCAAAATGAGGTCATCCCCATCCTTTGCCGCCCCATCTACCTGAAAGACGGAGGCGCACACCAGTCCACCACCCGTCCTTCAACTCTGAGCCGGGAACACTCCACTGCGCCGGCGTGCCCAGTTGGGCCGCTTCTTTTCCGTGCCATTTCTGGGCGGCAGCAACAAGCCCTGGGCGAGAAAGGGCCCTGGGCGATAAAGGGCCCTGGGCCATGGAGAGCAGGGCTGTCCGCAGGGCTGAACTACGCCGGCCAATTCTCACGAGCGTTCTGCCCAAACCAATCCTGGTTTGGGCAGAACGCTCGTGAGAATTGGCCGGAAAACGCCTGGCGAAGTCATTCGGGCGCTGCACGTCTGCTGGGCCGCCCCACCCCGGGGCCTTGAAGGGCATTGTGAGTGTCCGCACCGGATCGCCGCCAGGAGGCACTCCACAAGATGGAATGCAGCGAGGACAACGCCCGTGGATCCTCGACCTGCGGGGGTCCCATCCCTGGCGGACTACCATAGGGCCTGGCCCATCACAAAGTCCGGTCTGGAACGCTCGCCTGCTTCCCCAACCTTCCGCTTCCGGGGTCCTGTCCCTCATGGCCTCCATATTGGAAACCCTTAGTCCCGCAGCCACGCATCTCCCAACCACGCAGTCTCCATCGGCGCCTCCTGGTGCTTCAGACAACGCTCAGAGTGTGATAAACCTGTATGACCAAAATGAGGTCATCCCCATCCTTGACCGCCCGATCTACCCGAAAGACGGAGGCGCACACCAGTCCACCACCCGCCCTTCAAATCTGAGCCGGGAACACTCCACTGCGCCGGCGTGCCCAGTTGGGCCGCTTCTTTTCCGTGCCATTTCTGGGCGGCAGCAACAAGTCCTGGGCGAGAAAAGGTCCTGGGCGATAAAGGGCCCTGGGCCATGGAGAGCAGGGCTGTCCGCAGGGATGACCTACGCCGGCCAATTCTCACGAGCGTTCTGCCCAAACCAATCCTGGTTTGGGCAGAACGCTCGTGAGAATTGGCCGGAAAACGCCTGGCGAAGTCATTCGGGCGCTGCACGTCTGCTGGGCCGCCCCACCCCGGGGCCTTGAAGGGCATTGTGAGTGTCCGCACCGGATCGCCGCCAGGAGGCACTCCACAAGATGGAATGCAGCGAGGACAACGCCCGTGGATCCTCGACCTGCGGGGGTCCCATCCCTGGCGGTCTACCATGGGGCCTGGCCCATCACAAAGTCCGGTCTGGAACGCTCGCCTGCTTCCCCAACCTTCCGCTTCCGGGGTCCTGTCCCTCATGGCCTCCATATTGGAAACCCTTAGTCCCGCAGCCACGCATCTCCCAACCACGCAGTCTGCATCGGCGTCCCCTGGTGCTTCGGACAACCCTCAGAGTGAGATAAACCTGTTCACCAAAATGAGGTCATCCCCATCCTTTGCCGCCCCATCTACCTGAAAGATGGAGGCGCACACCAGTCCACCACCCGTCCTTCAACTCTGAGCCGGGAACACTCCACTGCGCCGGCGTGCCCAGTTGGGCCGCTTCTTTTCCGTGCCATTTCTGGGCGGCAGCAAAAAGCCCTGGGCGAGAAAGGGCCCTGGGCGATAAGGGGCCCTGGGCCATGGAGAGCAGGGCTGTCCGCAGGGCTGAACTACGCCGGCCAATTCTCACGAACGCTCGTGAGAATTGGCCGGAAAACGCCTGGCGAAGTCATTCGGGCGCTGCACGTCTGCTGGGCAGCCCCACCCCGGGGCCTTGAAGGGCATTGTGAGTGTCCGCAACCGATCACCGCCAGGAGGCAATCCACAAGATGGAATGCAGCGAGGACAACGCCCGTGGATCCTCGACCTGCGGGGGTCCCATCCCTGGCGGTCTACCATGGGGCCTGGCCCATCACAAAGTCCGGTCTGGAACGCTCGCCTGCTTCCCCAACCTTCCGCTTCCGGGGTCCTGTCCCTCATGGCCTCCATATTGGAAACCCTTAGTCCCGCAGCCACGCATCTCCCAACCACGCAGTCTCCATCGGCGCCTCCTGGTGCTTCAGACAACGCTCAGAGTGTGATAAACCTGTATGACCAAAATGAGGTCATCCCCATCCTTGACCGCCCGATCTACCCGAAAGACGGAGGCGCACACCAGGCCACCACCCGTCCTTCAACTCTGCTCCGGGAACGCTCCACTGCGCCGGCGTGCCCAGGTGGGCCGCTTCTTTTCCGTGCCATTTCGGGGCGGCAGCAACAAGCCCTGGGCGAGAAAGGGCCCTGGGCCATGGAGAGCAGGGCTGTCCGCAGGGCTGCCCTACGCCGGCCAATTCTCACGAGCGTTCTGCCCAAACCAATCCTGGTTTGGGCAGAACGCTCGTGAGAATTGGCCGGAAAACGCCCGGCGAAGTCATTCGGGCGCTGCACGTCTGCTGGGCCGACCCCCCCGGGGCCTTGAAGGGCCTTGTGAGTGTCCGCAACCGATCACCGCCAGGAGGCAATCCACAAGATGGAATGCAGCGAGGACAATGCCCGTGGATCCTCGACCTGCGGGGGTCCCATCCCTGGCGCTCTACCATAGGGCCTGGCCCATCACGAAGTCCGGTTTGGAACGCTCACCTGCCTCCCCAACCTTCTGCTTCCGGGGTGCTGTCCCTCATGGCCTCCATATTGGAAACCCTTAGTCCCGCAGCCATGCATCTATCAACCACGCAGTCTGCATCGGCGTCCCCTGGTGCTTCGGACAACCCTCAGATAGAGATAAACCTGTATGACCAAAATGAGGTCATCCCCATCCTTTGCCGCCCCATCTACCTGAAAGACGGAGGCGCACACCAGTCCACCACCCGTCCTTCAACTCTGAGCCGGGAACACTCCACTGCGCCGGCGTGCCCAGTTGGGCCGCTTCTTTTCCGTGCCATTTCTGGGCGGCAGCAACAAGCCCTGGGCGAGAAAGGGCCCTGGGCGATAAAGGGCCCTGGGCCATGGAGAGCGGGGCTGTCCGCAGGGCTGACCTACGCCGGCCAATTCTCACGAGCGTTCTGCCCAAACCAATCCTGGTTTGGGCAGAACGCTCGTGAGAATTGGCCGGAAAACGCCTGGCGAAGTCATTCGGGCGCTGCACGTCTGCTGGGCCGCCCCACCCCGGGGCCTTGAAGGGCATTGTGAGTGTCCGCACCGGATCGCCGCCAGGAGGCACGCCACAATTTGGAATGCAGCGAGGACAACACCCGTGGATCCTCGACCTGCGGGGGTCCCATCCCTGGCGGTCTACCATGGGGCCTGGCCCATCACAAAGTCCGGTCTGGAACGCTCGCCTGCTTCCCCAACCTTCCGCTTCCGGGGTCCTGTCCCTCATGGCCTCCATATTGGAAACCCTTAGCCCCGCAGCCACGCATCTCCCAACCACGCAGTCTCCATCGGCGCCTCCTGGTGCTTCAGACAACGCTCAGAGTGTGATAAACCTGTATGACCAAAATGAGGTCATCCCCATCCTAGACCGCCCGATCTACCCGAAAGACGGAGGCGCACACCAGGCCACCACCCGTCCTTCAACTCTGCTCCGGGAACGCTCCACTGCGCCGGCGTGCCCAGGTGGGCCGCTTCTTTTCCGTGCCATTTCGGGGCGGCAGCAACAAGCCCTGGGCGAGAAAGGGCCCTGGGCCATGGAGAGCAGGGCTGTCCGCAGGGCTGCCCTATGCCGGCCAATTCTCACGAGCGTTCTGCCCAAACCAATCCTGGTTTGGGCAGAACGCTCGTGAGAATTGGCCGGAAAACGCCCGGCGAAGTCATTCGGGCGCTGCACGTCTGCTGGGCCGCTCCACCCCGGGGCCTTGAAGGGCATTGAGTGTCCGCACCGGATCGCCGCCAGGAGGCACGCCACAAGATGGAATGCAGCGAGGACAACGCCCGTGGATCCTCGACCTGCGGGGGTCCCATCCCTGGCGGTCTACCATGGGGCCTGGCCCATCACAAAGTCCGGTCTGGAACGCTCGCCTGCTTCCCCAACCTTCCGCTTCCGGGGTCCTGTCCCTCATGGCCTCCATATTGGAAACCCTTAGCCCCGCAGCCACGCATCTCCCAACCACGCAGTCTCCATCGGCGCCTCCTGGTGCTTCAGACAACGCTCAGAGTGTGATAAACCTGTATGACCAAAATGAGGTCATCCCCATCCTTGACCGCCCGATCTACCCGAAAGACGGAGGCGCACACCAGGCCACCACCCGTCCTTCAACTCTGCTCCGGGAACGCTCCACTGCGCCGGCGTGCCCAGGTGGGCCGCTTCTTTTCCGTGCCATTTCGGGGCGGCAGCAACAAGCCCTGGGCGAGAAAGGGCCCTGGGCCATGGAGAGCAGGGCTGTCCGCAGGGCTGCCCTACGCCGGCCAATTCTCACGAGCGTTCTGCCCAAACCAATCCTGGTTTGGGCAGAACGCTCGTGAGAATTGGCCGGAAAACGCCCGGCGAAGTCATTCGGGCGCTGCACGTCTGCTGGGCCGACCCCCCCGGGGCCTTGAAGGGCATTGTGAGTGTCCGCAACCGATCACCGCCAGGAGGCAATCCACAAGATGGAATGCAGCGAGGACAACGCCCGTGGATCCTCGACCTGCGGGGGTCCCATCCCTGGCGCTCTACCATAGGGCCAGGCCCATCACGAAGTCCGGTTTGGAACGCTCACCTGCCTCCCCAACCTTCTGCTTCCGGGGTCCTGTCCCTCATGGCCTCCATATTGGAAACCCTTAGTCCCGCAGCCACGCATCTCCCAACCACGCAGTCTGCATCGGCGTCCCCCGGTGCTTCGGACAACCCTCAGAGTGAGATAAACCTGTTCACCAAAATGAGGTCATCCCCATCCTTTGCCGCCCCATCTACCTGAAAGACGGAGGCGCACACCAGTCCACCACCCGTCCTTCAACTCTGAGCCGGGAACACTCCACTGCGCCGGCGTGCCCAGTTGGGCCGCTTCTTTTCCGTGCCATTTCTGGGCGGCAGCAACAAGCCCTGGGCGAGAAAGGGCCCTGGGCGATAAAGGGCCCTGGGCCATGGAGAGCAGGGCTGTCCGATGGGCTGAACTACGCTGGCCAATTCTCACGAGCGTTCTGCCCAAACCAATCCTGGTTTGGGCAGAACGCTCGTGAGAATTGGCCGGAAAACGCCTGGCGAAGTCATTCGGGCGCTGCACGTCTGCTGGGCCGCCCCACCCCGGGGCCTTGAAGGGCATTGTGAGTGTCCGCACCGGATCGCCGCCAGGAGGCACTCCACAAGATGGAATGCAGCGAGGAAAACGCCCGTGGATACTCGACCTGCGGGGGTCCCATCCCTGGCGGACTACCATAGGGCCTGGCCCATCACAAAGTCCGGTCTGGAACGCTCGCCTGCTTCCCCAACCTTCCGCTTCCGGGGTCCTGTCCCTCATGGCCTCCATATTGGAAACCCTTAGTCCCGCAGCCACGCATCTCCCAACCACGCAGTCTCCATCGGCGCCTCCTGGTGCTTCAGACAACGCTCAGAGTGTGATAAACCTGTATGACCAAAATGAGGTCATCCCCATCCTTGACCGCCCGATCTACCCGAAAGACGGAGGCGCACACCAGGCCACCACCCGTCCTTCAACTCTGCTCCGGGAACGCTCCACTGCGCCGGCGTGCCCAGGTGGGCCGCTTCTATTCCGTGCCATTTCGGGGCGGCAGCAACAAGCCCTGGGCGAGAAAAGGCCCTGGGCCATGGAGAGCAGGGCTGTCCGCAGGGCTGCCCTACGCCGGCCAATTCTCACGAGCGTTCTGCCCAAACCAATCCTGGTTTGGGCAGAACGCTCGTGAGAATTGGCCGGAAAACGCCCGGCGAAGTCATTTGGGCGCTGCACGTCTGCTGGGCCGACCCCCCCGGGGCCTTGAAGGGCATTGTGAGTGTCCGCAACCGATCACCGCCAGGAGGCAATCCACAAGATGGAATGCAGCGAGGACAACGCCCGTGGATCCTCGACCTGCGGGGGTCCCATCCCTGGCGCTCTACCATAGGGCCAGGCCCATCACGAAGTCCGGTTTGGAACGCTCACCTGCCTCCCCAACCTTCTGCGTCCGGGGTCCTTTCCCTCATGGCCTCCATATTGGAAACCCTTAGTCCCGCAGCCACGCATCTCCCAACCACGCAGTCTGCATCGGCGTCCCCTGGTGCTTCGGACAACCCTCAGAGTGAGATAAACCTGTTCACCAAAATGAGGTCATCCCCATCCTTTGCCGCCCCATCTACCTGAAAGACGGAGGCGCACACCAGTCCACCACCCGCCCTTCAAATCTGAGCCGGGAACACTCCACTGCGCCGGCGTGCCCAGTTGGGCCGCTTCTTTTCCGTGCCATTTCTGGGCGGCAGCAACAAGCCCTGGGCGAGAAAGGGCCCTGGGCGATAAAGGGCCCTGGGCCATGGAGAGCAGGGCTGTCCGCAGGGCTGACCTACGCCGGCCAATTCTCACGAGCGTTCTGCCCAAACCAATCCTGGTTTGGGCAGAACGCTCGTGAGAATTGGCCGGAAAACGCCTGGCGAAGTCATTCGGGCGCTGCACGTCTGCTGGGCCGCCCCACCCCGGGGCCTTGAAGGGCATTGTGAGTGTCCGCACCGGATCGCCGCCAGGAGGCACTCCACAAGATGGAATGCAGCGAGGACAACGCCCGTGGATCCTCGACCTGCGGGGGTCCCATCCCTGGCGGTCTACCATGGGGCCTGGCCCATCACAAAGTCCGGTCTGGAACGCTCGCCTGCTTCCCCAACCTTCCGCTTCCGGGGTCCTGTCCCTCATGGCCTCCATATTGGAAACCCTTAGTCCCGCAGCCACGCATCTCCCAACCACGCAGTCTGCATCGGCGCCCCTGGTGCTTCGGACAACCCTCAGAGTGAGATAAACCTGTTCACCAAAATGAGGTCATCCCCATCCTTTGCCGGCCCATCTACCTGAAAGACGGAGGCGCACACCAGTCCACCACCCGTCCTTCAACTCTGAGCCGGGAACACTCCACTGCGCCGGCGTGCCCAGTTGGGCCGCTTCTTTTCCGTGCCATTTCTGGGCGGCAGCAAAAAGCCCTGGGCGAGAAAGGGCCCTGGGCGATAAGGGGCCCTGGGCCATGGAGAGCAGGGCTGTCCGCAGGGCTGACCTACGCCGGCCAATTCTCACGAGCGTTCTGCCCAAACCAATCCTGGTTTGGGCAGAACGCTCGTGAGAATTGGCCGGAAAACGCCTGGCGAAGTCATTCGGGCGCTGCACGTCTGCTGGGCAGCCCCACCCCGGGGCCTTGAAGGGCATTGTGAGTGTCCGCAACCGA
Organism: Mustela nivalis; assembly: GCF_964662115.1. Lineage (NCBI taxonomy): Eukaryota > Metazoa > Chordata > Mammalia > Carnivora > Mustelidae > Mustela > Mustela nivalis. Next base: position 34,139 of record NW_028133992.1, on the reverse strand, counting down.
TCACCGCCAGGAGGCAATCCACAAGATGGAATGCAGCGAGGACAACGCCCGTGGATCCTCGACCTGCGGGGGTCCCATCCCTGGCGCTCTACCATAGGGCCAGGCCCATCACGAAGTCCGGTTTGGAACGCTCACCTGCCTCCCCAACCTTCTGCTTCCGGGGTCCTGTCCCTCATGGCCTCCATATTGGAAACCCTTAGTCCCGCAGCCACGCATCTCCCAACCACGCAGTCTGCATCGGCGTCCCCTGGTGCTTCGGACAACCATCAGAGTGAGATAAACCTGTATGACCAAAATGAGGTCATCCCCATCCTTTGCCGCCCCATCTACCTGAAAGACGGAGGCGCACACCAGTCCACCACCCGCCCTTCAACTCTGAGCCGGGAACACTCCACTTCGCCGGCGTGCCCAGTTGGGCCGCTTCTTTTCCGTGCCATTTCTGGGCGTCAGCAACAAGCCCTGGGCGAGAAAGGGCCCTGGGCGATAAAGGGCCCTGGGCCATGGAGAGCAGGGCTGTCCGCAGGGCTGACCTACGCCGGCCAATTCTCACGAGCGTTCTGCCCAAACCAATCCTGGTTTGGGCAGAACGCTCGTGAGAATTGGCCGGAAAACGCCTGGCGAAGTCATTCGGGCGCTGCACGTCTGCTGGGCCGCCCCACCCCGGGGCCTTGAAGGGCATTGTGAGTGTCCGCACCGGATCGCCGCCAGGAGGCACGCCACAAGATGGAATGCAGCGAGGACAACGCCCGTGGATCCTCGACCTGCGGGGGTCCCATCCCTGGCGGTCTACCATGGGGCCTGGCCCATCACAAAGTCCGGTCTGGAACGCTCGCCTGCTTCCCCAACCTTCCGCTTCCGGGGTCCTGTCCCTCATGGCCTCCATATTGGAAACCCTTAGTCCCGCAGCCACGCATCTCCCAACCATGCAGTCTCCATCGGCGCCTCCTGGTGCTTCAGACAATGCTCAGAGTGTGATAAACCTGTATGACCAAAATGAGGTCATCCCCATCCTTGACCGCCCGATCTACCCGAAAGACGGAGGCGCACACCAGGCCACCACCCGTCCTTCAACTCTGCTCCGGGAACGCTCCACTGCGCCGGCGTGCCCAGGTGGGCCGCTTCTTTTCCGTGCCATTTCGGGGCGGCAGCAACAAGCCCTGGGCGAGAAAGGGCCCTGGGCCTTGGAGAGCAGGGCTGTCCGCAGGGCTGCCCTACGCCGGCCAATTCTCACGAGCGTTCTGCCCAAACCAATCCTGGTTTGGGCAGAACGCTCGTGAGAATTGGCCGGAAAACGCCTGGCGAAGTCATTCGGGCGCTGCACGTCTGCTGGGCCGCCCCACCCCGGGGCCTTGAAGGGCATTGTGAGTGTCCGCACCGGATCGCCGCCAGGAGGCACGCCACAAGATGGAATGCAGCGAGGACAACGCCCGTGGATCCTCGACCTGCGGGGGTCCCATCCCTGGCGGTCTACCATGGGGCCTGGCCCATCACAAAGTCCGGTCTGGAACGCTCGCCTGCTTCCCCAACCTTCCGCTTCCGGGGTCCTGTCCCTCATGGCCTCCATATTGGAAACCCTTAGTCCCGCAGCCACGCATCTCCCAACCACGCAGTCTGCATCGGCGCCCCTGGTGCTTCGGACAACCCTCAGAGTGAGATAAACCTGTTCACCAAAATGAGGTCATCCCCATCCTTTGCCGGCCCATCTACCTGAAAGACGGAGGCGCACACCAGTCCACCACCCGTCCTTCAACTCTGAGCCGGGAACACTCCACTGCGCCGGCGTGCCCAGTTGGGCCGCTTCTTTTCCGTGCCATTTCTGGGCGGCAGCAAAAAGCCCTGGGCGAGAAAGGGCCCTGGGCGATAAGGGGCCCTGGGCCATGGAGAGCAGGGCTGTCCGCAGGGCTGACCTACGCCGGCCAATTCTCACGAGCGTTCTGCCCAAACCAATCCTGGTTTGGGCAGAACGCTCGTGAGAATTGGCCGGAAAACGCCTGGCGAAGTCATTCGGGCGCTGCACGTCTGCTGGGCAGCCCCACCCCGGGGCCTTGAAGGGCATTGTGAGTGTCCGCAACCGATCACCGCCAGGAGGCAATCCACAAGATGGAATGCAGCGAGGACAACGCCCGTGGATCCTCGACCTGCGGGGGTCCCATCCCTGGCGCTCTACCATAGGGCCAGGCCCATCACGAAGTCCGGTTTGGAACGCTCACCTGCCTCCCCAACCTTCTGCTTCCGGGGTCCTGTCCCTCATGGCCTCCATATTGGAAACCCTTAGTCCCGCAGCCACGCATCTCCCAACCACGCAGTCTGCATCGGCGTCCCCTGGTGCTTCGGACAACCCTCAGAGTGAGATAAACCTGTTCACCAAAATGAGGTCATCCCCATCCTTTGCCGCCCCATCTACCTGAAAGACGGAGGCGCACACCAGTCCACCACCCGCCCTTCAACTCTGAGCCGGGAACACTCCACTTCGCCGGCGTGCCCAGTTGGGCCGCTTCTTTTCCGTGCCATTTCTGGGCGTCAGCAACAAGCCCTGGGCGAGAAAGGGCCCTGGGCGATAAAGGGCCCTGGGCCATGGAGAGCAGGGCTGTCCGCAGGGCTGACCTACGCCGGCCAATTCTCACGAGCGTTCTGCCCAAACCAATCCTGGTTTGGGCAGAACGCTCGTGAGAATTGGCCGGAAAACGCCTGGCGAAGTCATTCGGGCGCTGCACGTCTGCTGGGCCGCCCCACCCCGGGGCCTTGAAGGGCATTGTGAGTGTCCGCACCGGATCGCCGCCAGGAGGCACGCCACAAGATGGAATGCAGCGAGGACAACGCCCGTGGATCCTCGACCTGCGGGGGTCCCATCCCTGGCGGTCTACCATGGGGCCTGGCCCATCACAAAGTCCGGTCTGGAACGCTCGCCTGCTTCCCCAACCTTCCGCTTCCGGGGTCCTGTCCCTCATGGCCTCCATATTGGAAACCCTTAGTCCCGCAGCCACGCATCTCCCAACCACGCAGTCTGCATCGGCGCCCCTGGTGCTTCGGACAACCCTCAGAGTGAGATAAACCTGTTCACCAAAATGAGGTCATCCCCATCCTTTGCCGGCCCATCTACCTGAAAGACGGAGGCGCACACCAGTCCACCACCCGTCCTTCAACTCTGAGCCGGGAACACTCCACTGCGCCGGCGTGCCCAGTTGGGCCGCTTCTTTTCCGTGCCATTTCTGGGCGGCAGCAAAAAGCCCTGGGCGAGAAAGGGCCCTGGGCGATAAGGGGCCCTGGGCCATGGAGAGCAGGGCTGTCCGCAGGGCTGACCTACGCCGGCCAATTCTCACGAGCGTTCTGCCCAAACCAATCCTGGTTTGGGCAGAACGCTCGTGAGAATTGGCCGGAAAACGCCTGGCGAAGTCATTCGGGCGCTGCACGTCTGCTGGGCAGCCCCACCCCGGGGCCTTGAAGGGCATTGTGAGTGTCCGCAACCGATCACCGCCAGGAGGCAATCCACAAGATGGAATGCAGCGAGGACAACGCCCGTGGATCCTCGACCTGCGGGGGTCCCATCCCTGGCGCTCTACCATAGGGCCAGGCCCATCACGAAGTCCGGTTTGGAACGCTCACCTGCCTCCCCAACCTTCTGCTTCCGGGGTCCTGTCCCTCATGGCCTCCATATTGGAAACCCTTAGTCCCGCAGCCACGCATCTCCCAACCACGCAGTCTGCATCGGCGTCCCCTGGTGCTTCGGACAACCCTCAGAGTGAGATAAACCTGTTCACCAAAATGAGGTCATCCCCATCCTTTGCCGCCCCATCTACCTGAAAGACGGAGGCGCACACCAGTCCACCACCCGCCCTTCAACTCTGAGCCGGGAACACTCCACTTCGCCGGCGTGCCCAGTTGGGCCGCTTCTTTTCCGTGCCATTTCTGGGCGTCAGCAACAAGCCCTGGGCGAGAAAGGGCCCTGGGCGATAAAGGGCCCTGGGCCATGGAGAGCAGGGCTGTCCGCAGGGCTGACCTACGCCGGCCAATTCTCACGAGCGTTCTGCCCAAACCAATCCTGGTTTGGGCAGAACGCTCGTGAGAATTGGCCGGAAAACGCCTGGCGAAGTCATTCGGGCGCTGCACGTCTGCTGGGCCGCCCCACCCCGGGGCCTTGAAGGGCATTGTGAGTGTCCGCACCGGATCGCCGCCAGGAGGCACGCCACAAGATGGAATGCAGCGAGGACAACGCCCGTGGATCCTCGACCTGCGGGGGTCCCATCCCTGGCGGTCTACCATGGGGCCTGGCCCATCACAAAGTCCGGTCTGGAACGCTCGCCTGCTTCCCCAACCTTCCGCTTCCGGGGTCCTGTCCCTCATGGCCTCCATATTGGAAACCCTTAGTCCCGCAGCCACGCATCTCCCAACCATGCAGTCTCCATCGGCGCCTCCTGGTGCTTCAGACAACGCTCAGAGTGTGATAAACCTGTATGACCAAAATGAGGTCATCCCCATCCTTGACCGCCCGATCTACCCGAAAGACGGAGGCGCACACCAGGCCACCACCCGTCCTTCAACTCTGCTCCGGGAACGCTCCACTGCGCCGGCGTGCCCAGGTGGGCCGCTTCTTTTCCGTGCCATTTCGGGGCGGCAGCAACAAGCCCTGGGCGAGAAAGGGCCCTGGGCCTTGGAGAGCAGGGCTGTCCGCAGGGCTGCCCTACGCCGGCCAATTCTCACGAGCGTTCTGCCCAAACCAATCCTGGTTTGGGCAGAACGCTCGTGAGAATTGGCCGGAAAACGCCCGGCGAAGTCATTCGGGCGCTGCACGTCTGCTGGGCCGACCCCCCCGTGGCCTTGAAGGGCATTGTGAGTGTCCGCAACCGATCACCGCCAGGAGGCAATCCACAAGATGGAATGCAGCGAGGACAACGCCCGTGGATCCTCGACCTGCGGGGGTCCCATCCCTGGCGCTCTACCATAGGGCCAGGCCCATCACGAAGTCCGGTTTGGAACGCTCACCTGCCTCCCCAACCTTCTGCTTCCGGGGTGCTGTCCCTCATGGCCTCCATATTGGAAACCCTTAGTCCCGCAGCCATGCATCTCCCAACCACGCAGTCTGCATCGGCGTCCCCTGGTGCTTCGGACAACCCTCAGAGTGAGATAAACCTGTATGACCAAAATGAGGTCATCCCCATCCTTTGCCGCCCCAGCTACCTGAAAGACGGAGGCGCACACCAGTCCACCACCCGTCCTTCAACTCTGAGCCGGGAACACTCCACTGCGCCGGCGTGCCCAGTTGGGCCGCTTGTTTTCCGTGCCATTTCTGGGCGGCAGCAACAAGCCCTGGGCGAGAAAGGGCCCTGGGCGATAAAGGGCCCTGGGCCATGGAGAGCGGGGCTGTCCGCAGGGCTGACCTACGCCGGCCAATTCTCACGAGCGTTCTGCCCAAACCAATCCTGGTTTGGGCAGAATGCTCGTGAGAATTGGCCGGAAAACGCCTGGCGAAGTCATTCGGGCGCTGCACGTCTGCTGGGCCGCCCCACCCCGGGGCCTTGAAGGGCATTGTGAGTGTCCGCACCGGATCGCCGCCAGGAGGCACGCCACAATTTGGAATGCAGCGAGGACAACACCCGTGGATCCTCGACCTGCGGGGGTCCCATCCCTGGCGGTCTACCATGGGGCCTGGCCCATCACAAAGTCCGGTCTGGAACGCTCGCCTGCTTCCCCAACCTTCCGCTTACGGGGTCCTGTCCCTCATGGCCTCCATATTGGAAACCCTTAGCCCCGCAGCCACGCATCTCCCAACCACGCAGTCTCCATCGGCGCCTCCTGGTGCTTCAGACAACGCTCAGAGTGTGATAAACCTGTATGACCAAAATGAGGTCATCCCCATCCTAGACCGCCCGATCTACCCGAAAGACGGAGGCGCACACCAGGCCACCACCCGTCCTTCAACTCTGCTCCGGGAACGCTCCACTGCGCCGGCGTGCCCAGGTGGGCCGCTTCTTTTCCGTGCCATTTCGGGGCGGCAGCAACAAGCCCTGGGCGAGAAAGGGCCCTGGGCCATGGAGAGCAGGGCTGTCCGCAGGGCTGCCCTATGCCGGCCAATTCTCACGAGCGTTCTGCCCAAACCAATCCTGGTTTGGGCAGAACGCTCGTGAGAATTGGCCGGAAAACGCCCGGCGAAGTCATTCGGGCGCTGCACGTCTGCTGGGCCGCTCCACCCCGGGGCCTTGAAGGGCATTGTGAGTGTCCGCACCGGATCGCCGCCAGGAGGCACGCCACAAGATGGAATGCAGCGAGGACAACGCCCGTGGATCCTCGACCTGCGGGGGTCCCATCCCTGGCGGTCTACCATGGGGCCTGGCCCATCACAAAGTCCGGTCTGGAACGCTCGCCTGCTTCCCCAACCTTCCGCTTCCGGGGTCCTGTCCCTCATGGCCTCCATATTGGAAACCCTTAGTCCCGCAGCCACGCATCTCCCAACCACGCAGTCTCTATCAGCGCCTCCTGGTGCTTCAGACAACGCTCAGAGTGTGATAAACCTGTATGACCAAAATGAGGTCATCCCCATCCTTGACCGCCCGATCTACCCGAAAGACGGAGGCGCACACCAGGCCACCACCCGTCCTTCAACTCTGCTCCGGGAACGCTCCACTGCGCCGGCGTGCCCAGGTGGGCCGCTTCTTTTCCGTGCCATTTCGGGGCGGCAGCAACAAGCCCTGGGCGAGAAAGGGCCCTGGGCCATGGAGAGCAGGGCTGTCCGCAGGGCTGCCCTACGCCGGCCAATTCTCACGAGCGTTCTGCCCAAACCAATCCTGGTTTGGGCAGAACGCTCGTGAGAATTGGCCGGAAAACGCCCGGCGAAGTCATTCGGGCGCTGCACGTCTGCTGGGCCGACCCCCCCGGGGCCTTGAAGGGCATTGTGAGTGTCCGCAACCGATCACCGCCAGGAGGCAATCCACAAGATGGAATGCAGCGAGGACAACGCCCGTGGATCCTCGACCTGCGGGGGTCCCATCCCTGGCGCTCTACCATAGGGCCAGGCCCATCACGAAGTCCGGTTTGGAACGCTCACCTGCCTCCCCAACCTTCTGCTTCCGGGGTCCTGTCCCTCATGGCCTCCATATTGGAAACCCTTAGTCCCGTAGCCACGCATCTCCCAACCACGCAGTCTGCATCGGCGTCCCCTGGTGCTTCGGACAACCCTCAGAGTGAGATAAACCTGTTCACCAAAATGAGGTCATCCCCATCCTTTGCCGCCCCATCTACCTGAAAGACGGAGGCGCACACCAGTCCACCACCCGTCCTTCAACTCTGAGCCGGGAACACTCCACTGCGCCGGCGTGCCCAGTTGGGCCGCTTCTTTTCCGTGCCATTTCTGGGCGGCAGCAACAAGCCCTGGGCGAGAAAGGGCCCTGGGCGATAAAGGGCCCTGGGCCATGGAGAGCAGGGCTGTCCGCAGGGCTGACCTACGCCGGCCAATTCTCACGAGTGTTCTGCCCAAACCAATCCTGGTTTGGGCAGAACGCTCGTGAGAATTGGCCGGAAAACGCCTGGCGAAGTCATTCGGGCGCTGCACGTCTGCTGGGCCGCCCCACCCCGGGGCCTTGAAGGGCATTGTGAGTGTCCGCACCGGATCGCCGCCAGGAGGCACGCCCCAAGATGGAATGCAGCGAGGACAACGCCCGTGGATCCTCGACCTGTGGGGGTCCCATCCCTGGCGCTCTACCATGGGGCCTGGCCCATCACAAAGTCCGGTCTGGAACGCTCGCCTGCTTCCACAACCTTCCGCTTCCGGGGTCCTGTCCCTCATGGCCTCCATATTGGAAACCCTTAGTCCCGCAGCCACGCATCTCCCAACCACGCAGTCTCCATCGGCGCCTCCTGGTGCTTCAGACAACGCTCAGAGTGTGATAAACCTGTATGACCAAAATGAGGTCATCCCCATCCTTGACCGCCCGATCTACCCGAAAGACGGAGGCGCACACCAGGCCACCACCCGTCCTTCAACTCTGCTCCGGGAACGCTCCACTGCGCCGGCGTGCCCAGGTGGGCCGCTTCTTTTCCGTGCCATTTCGGGGCGGCAGCAACAAGCCCTGGGCGAGAAAGGGCCCTGGGCCATGGAGAGCAGGGCTGTCCGCAGGGCTGCCCTACGCCGGCCCATTCTCACGAGCGTTCTGCCCAAACCAATCCTGGTTTGGGCAGAACGCTCGTGAGAATTGGCCGGAAAACGCCCGGCGAAGTCATTCGGGCGCTGCACGTCTGCTGGGCCGACCCCCCCGGGGCCTTGAAGGGCATTGTGAGTGTCCGCAACCGATCACCGCCAGGAGGCAATCCACAAGATGGAATGCAGCGAGGACAACGCCCGTGGATCCTCGACCTGCGGGGGTCCCATCCCTGGCGCTCTACCATAGGGCCAGGCCCATCACGAAGTCCGGTTTGGAACGCTCACCTGCCTCCCCAACCTTCTGCTTCCGGGGTCCTGTCCCTCATGGCCTCCATATTGGAAACCCTTAGTCCCGCAGCCACGCATCTGCCAACCACGCAGTCTGCATCGGCGTCCCCTGGTGCTTCGGACCACCCTCAGAATGAGATAAACCTGTTCACCAAAATGAGGTCATCCCCATCCTTTGCCGCCCCATCTACCTGAAAGACGGAGGCGCACACCAGTCCACCACCCGTCCTTCAACTCTGAGCCGGGAACACTCCACTGCGCCGGCGTGCCCAGTTGGGCCGCTTCTTTTCCGTGCCATTTCTGGGCGGCAGCAACAAGCCCTGGGCGAGAAAGGGCCCTGGGCGAGAAAGGGCCCTGGGCCATGGAGAGCAGGGCTGTCCGCAGGGCTGACCTACGCCGGCCAATTCTCACGAGCGTTCTGCCCAAACCAATCCTGGTTTGGGCAGAACGATCGTGAGAATTGGCCGGAGAACGCCTGGCGAAGTCATTCGGGCGCTGCACGTCTGCTGGGCCGCCCCACCCCGGGGCCTTGAAGGGCATTGTGAGTGTCCGCACCGGATCGCCGCCAGGAGGCACTCCACAAGATGGAATGCAGCGAGGACAACGCCCGTGGATCCTCGACCTTCGGGGGTCCCATCCCTGGCGGTCTACCATGGGGCCTGGCCCATCACAAAGTCTGGTCTGGAACGCTCGCCTGCTTCCCCAACCTTCCGCTTCCGGGGTCCTGTCCCTCATGGCCTCCATATTGGAAACCCTTAGTCCCGCAGCCACGCATCTCCCAACCACACAGTCTCCATCGGCGCCTCCTGGTGCTTCAGACAACGCTCAGAGTGTGATAAACCTGTATGACCAAAATGAGGTCATCCCCATCCTTGACCGCCCGATCTACCCGAAAGACGGAGGCGCACACCAGGCCACCAGCCGTCCTTCAACTCTGCTCCGGGAACGCTCCACTGCGCCGGCGTGCCCAGGTGGGCCGCTTCTTTTCCGTGCCATTTCGGGGCGGCAGCAACAAGCCCTGGGCGAGAAAGGGCCCTGGGCCATGGAGAGCAGGGCTGTCCGCAGGGCTGACCTACGCCGGCCAATTCTCACGAGCGTTCTTGGTTTGGGCAGAACGCTCGTGAGAATTGGCCGGAGAACGCCTGGCGAAGTAATTCGGGCGCTGCACGTCTGCTGGGCCGCCCCACCCCGGGGCCTTGAAGGGCATTGTGAGTGTCCGCACCGGATCGCCGCCAGGAGGCACTCCACAAGATGGAATACAGCGAGGACAACGCCCGTGGATCCTCGACCTGCGGGGGTCCCATCCCTGGCGGTCTACCATGGGGCCTGGCCCATCACAAAGTCCGGTCTGGAACGCTCGCCTGCTTCCACAACCTTCCGCTTCCGGGGTCCTGTCCCTCATGGCCTCCATATTGGAAACCCTTAGTCCCGCAGCCACGCATCTCCCAACCACGCAGTCTCCATCGGCGCCTCCTGGTGCTTCAGACAACGCTCAGAGTGTGATAAACCTGTATGACCAAAATGAGGTCATCCCCATCCTTGACCGCCCGATCTACCCGAAAGACGGAGGCGCACACCAGGCCACCACCCGTCCTTCAACTCTGCTCCGGGAACGCTCCACTGCGCCGGCGTGCCCAGGTGGGCCGCTTCTTTTCCGTGCCATTTCGGGGCGGCAGCAACAAGCCCTGGGCGAGAAAGGGCCCTGGGCCATGGAGAGCAGGGCTGTCCGCAGGGCTGCCCTATGCCGACCAATTCTCACGAGCGTTCTGCCCAAACCAATCCTGGTTTGGGCAGAACGCTCGTGAGAATTGGCCGGAAAACGCCCGGCGAAATCATTCGGGCGCTGCACGTCTGCTGGGCCGACCCCCCCGGGGCCTTGAAGGGCATTGTGAGTGTCCGCAACCGATCACCGCCAGGAGGCAATCCACAAGATGGAATGCAGCGAGGACAACGCTCGTGGATCCTCGACCTGCGGGGGTCCCATCCCTGGCGCTCTACCATAGGGCCAGGCCCATCACGAAGTCCGGTTTGGAACGCTCACCTGCCTCCCCAACCTTCTGCTTCCGGGGTCCTGTCCCTCATGGCCTCCATATTGGAAACCCTTAGTCCCGCAGCCACGCATCTCCCAACCACGCAGTCTGCATCGGCGTCCCCTGGTGCTTCGGACAACCATCAGAGTGAGATAAACCTGTATGACCAAAATGAGGTCATCCCCATCCTTTGCCGCCCCATCTACCTGAAAGACGGAGGTGCACACCAGTCCACCACCCGTCCTTCAACTCTGAGCCGGAAACACTCCACTGCGCCGGCGTGCCCAGTTGGGCCGCTTCTTTTCCGTGCCATTTCTGGGCGGCAGCAACAAGCCCTGGGCGAGAAAGGGCCCTGGGCGATAAAGGGCCCTGGGCCATGGAGAGCAGGGCTGTCCGCAGGGCTGACCTACGCCGGCCCATTCTCACGAGCGTTCTGCCCAAACCAATCCTGGTTTGGGCAGAACGCTCGTGAGAATTGGCCGGAAAACGCCTGGCGAAGTCATTCGGGCGCTGCACGTCTGCTGGGCCGCCCCACCCCGGGGCCTTGAGGGGCATTGTGAGTGTCCGCACCGGATCGCCGCCAGGAGGCACTCCACAAGATGGAATGCAGCGAGGACAACGCCCGTGGATCCTCGACCTGCGGGGGTCCCATCCCTGGCGGTCTACCATGGGGCCTGGCCCATCACAAAGTCCGGTCTGGAACGCTCGCCTGCTTCCCCAACCTTCCGCTTCCGGGGTCCTGTCCCTCATGGCCTCCATATTGGAAACCCTTAGTCCCGCAGCCACGCATCTCCCAACCACGCAGTCTCCATCGGCGCCTCCTGGTGCTTCAGACAACGCTCAGAGTGTGATAAACGTGTATGACCAAAATGAGGTCATCCTCATCCTTGACCGCCCGATCTACCCGAAAGACGGAGGCGCACACCAGGCCACCACCCGTCCTTCAACTCTGCTCCGGGAACGCTCCACTGCGCTGGCGTGCCCAGGTGGGCCGCTTCTTTTCCGTGCCATTTCGGGGCGGCAGCAACAAGCCCTGGGCGAGAAAGGGCCCTGGGCCATGGAGAGCAGGGCTGTCCGCAGGGCTGCCCTACGCCGGCCAATTCTCACGAGCGTTCTGCCCAAACCAATCCTGGTTTGGGCAGAACGCTCGTGAGAATTGGCCGGAAAACGCCCGGCGAAGTCATTCGGGCGCTGCACGTCTGCTGGGCCGACCCCCCCGGGGCCTTGAAGGGCATTGTGAGTGTCCGCAACCGATCACCGCCAGGAGGCAATCCACAAGATGGAATGCAGCGAGGACAACGCCCGTGGATCCTCGACCTGCGGGGGTCCCATCCCTGGCGCTCTACCATAGGGCCAGGCCCATCACGAAGTCCGGTTTGGAACGCTCACCTGCCTCCCCAACCTTCTGCTTCCGGGGTCCTGTCCCTCATGGCCTCCATATTGGAAACCCTTAGTCCCGCAGCCACGCATCTCCCAACCACGCAGTCTGCATCGGCGTCCCCTGGTGCTTCGGACAACCCTCAGAGTGAGATAAACCTGTTCACCAAAATGAGGTCATCCCCATCCTTTGCCGCCCCATCTACCTGAAAGACGGAGGCGCACACCAGTCCACCACCCGTCCTTCAACTCTGAGCCGGGAACACTCCACTGCGCCGGCGTGCCCAGTTGGGCAGCTTCTTTTCCGTGCCATTTCTGGGCGCCAGCAACAAGCCCTGGGCGAGAAAGGGCCCTGGGCGATAAAGGGCCCTGGGCCATGGAGAGCAGGGCTGTCCGCAGGGCTGACCTACGCCGGCCAATTCTCACGAGTGTTCTGCCCAAACCAATCCTGGTTTGGGCAGAACGCTCGTGAGAATTGGCCGGAAAACGCCTGGCGAAGTCATTCGGGCGCTGCACGTCTGCTGGGCCGCCCCACCCCGGGGCCTTGAATGGCATTGTGAGTGTCCGCACCGGATCGCCGCCAGGAGGCACTCCACAAGATGGAATGCAGCGAGGACAACGCCCGTGGATCCTCGACCTGCGGGGGTCCCATCCCTGGCGGTCTACCATGGGGCCTGGCCCATCACAAAGTCCGGTCTGGAACGCTCGCCTGCTTCCACAACCTTCCGCTTCCGGGGTCCTGTCCCTCATGGCCTCCATATTGGAAACCCTTAGTCCCGCAGCCACGCATCTCCCAACCACGCAGTCTCCATCGGCGCCTCCTGGTGCTTCAGACAACGCTCAGAGTGTGATAAACCTGTATGACCAAAATGAGGTCATCCCCATCCTTGACCGCCCGATCTACCCGAAAGACGGAGGCGCACACCAGTCCACCACCCGCCCTTCAACTCTGCTCCGGGAACGCTCCACTGCGCCGGCGTGCCCAGGTGGGCCGCTTCTTTTCCGTGCCATTTCGGGGCGGCAGCAACAAGCCCTGGGCGAGAAAGGGCCCTGGGCCATGGAGAGCAGGGCTGTCCGCAGGGCTGCCCTACGCCGGCCCATTCTCACGAGCGTTCTTCCCAAACCAATCCTGGTTTGGGCAGAACGCTCGTGAGAATTGGCCGGAAAACGCCCGGCCAAGTCATTCGGGCGCTGCACGTCTGCTGGGCCGACCCGCCCGGGGCCTTGAAGGGCATTGTGAGTGTCCGCAACCGATCACCGCCAGGAGGCAATCCACAAGATGGAATGCAGCGAGGACAACGCCCGTGGATCCTCGACCTGCGGGGGTCCCATCCCTGGCGCTCTACCATAGGGCCAGGCCCATCACGAAGTCCGGTTTGGAACGCTCACCTGCCTCCCCAACCTTCTGCTTCCGGGGTCCTGTCCCTCATGGCCTCCATATTGGAAACCCTTAGTCCCGCAGCCACGCATCTCCCAACCACGCAGTCTCCATCGGCGCCTCCTGGTGCTTCAGACAACGCTCAGAGTGTGATAAACCTGTATGACCAAAATGAGGTCATCCCCATCCTTGACCGCCCGATCTACCCGAAAGACGGAGGCGCACACCAGGCCACCACCCGTCCTTCAACTCTGCTCCGGGAACGCTCCACTGCGCCGGCGTGCCCAGGTGGGCCGCTTCTTTTCCGTGCCATTTTGGGGCGGCAGCAACAAGCCCTGGGCGAGAAAGGGCCCTGGGCCATGGAGAGCAGGGCTGTCCGCAGGGCTGCCCTACGCCGGCCAATTCTCACGAGCGTTCTGTCCAAACCAATCCTGGTTTGGGCAGAACGCTCGTGAGAATTGGCCGGAAAACGCCCGGCGAAGTCATTCGGGCGCTGCACGTCTGCTGGGCCGACCCCCCCGGGGCCTTGAAGGGCATTGTGAGTGTCCGCAACCGATCACCGCCAGGAGGCAATCCACAAGATGGAATGCAGCGAGGACAACGCCCGTGGATCCTCGACCTGCGGGGGTCCCATCCCTGGCGCTCTACCATAGGGCCAGGCCCATCACGAAGTCCGGTTTGGAACGCTCACCTGCCTCCCCAACCTTCTGCTTCCGGGGTCCTGTCCCTCATGGCCTCCATATTGGAAACCCTTAGTCCCGCAGCCACGCATCTCCCAACCACGCAGTCTGCATCGGCGTCCCCCGGTGCTTCGGACAACCCTCAGAGTGAGATAAACCTGTTCACCAAAATGAGGTCATCCCCATCCTTTGCCGCCCCATCTACCTGAAAGACGGAGGCGCACACCAGTCCACCACCCGTCCTTCAACTCTGAGCCGGGAACACTCCACTGCGCCGGCGTGCCCAGTTGGGCCGCTTCTTTTCCGTGCCATTTCTGGGCGGCAGCAACAAGCCCTGGGCGAGAAAGGGCCCTGGGCGATAAAGGGCCCTGGGCCATGGAGAGCAGGGCTGTCCTCAGGGCTGAACTACGCCGGCCAATTCTCACGAGCGTTCTGCCCAAACCAATCCTGGTTTGGGCAGAACGCTCGTGAGAATTGGCCGGAAAACGCCTGGCGAAGTCATTCGGGCGCTGCACGTCTGCTGGGCCGCCCCACCCCGGGGCCTTGAAGGGCATTGTGAGTGTCCGCACCGGATCGCCGCCAGGAGGCACTCCACAAGATGGAATGCAGCGAGGACAACGCCCGTGGATCCTCGACCTGCGGGGGTCCCATCCCTGGCGGACTACCATAGGGCCTGGCCCATCACAAAGTCCGGTCTGGAACGCTCGCCTGCTTCCCCAACCTTCCGCTTCCGGGGTCCTGTCCCTCATGGCCTCCATATTGGAAACCCTTAGTCCCGCAGCCACGCATCTCCCAACCACGCAGTCTCCATCGGCGCCTCCTGGTGCTTCAGACAACGCTCAGAGTGTGATAAACCTGTATGACCAAAATGAGGTCATCCCCATCCTTGACCGCCCGATCTACCCGAAAGACGGAGGCGCACACCAGTCCACCACCCGCCCTTCAAATCTGAGCCGGGAACACTCCACTGCGCCGGCGTGCCCAGTTGGGCCGCTTCTTTTCCGTGCCATTTCTGGGCGGCAGCAACAAGTCCTGGGCGAGAAAAGGTCCTGGGCGATAAAGGGCCCTGGGCCATGGAGAGCAGGGCTGTCCGCAGGGATGACCTACGCCGGCCAATTCTCACGAGCGTTCTGCCCAAACCAATCCTGGTTTGGGCAGAACGCTCGTGAAAATTGGCCGGAAAACGCCTGGCGAAGTCATTCGGGCGCTGCACGTCTGCTGGGCAGCCCCACCCCGGGGCCGTGAAGGGCATTGTGAGTGTCCGCACCGGATCGCCGCCAGGAGGCACTCCACAAGATGGAATGCAGCGAGGACAAC
This sequence comes from Mustela nivalis, assembly GCF_964662115.1. Taxonomy (NCBI): domain Eukaryota; kingdom Metazoa; phylum Chordata; class Mammalia; order Carnivora; family Mustelidae; genus Mustela; species Mustela nivalis. The sequence continues at coordinate 18,938 of NW_028133992.1, read as the reverse complement.
GCCCGTGGATCCTCGACCTGCGGGGGTCCCATCCCTGGCGGTCTACCATGGGGCCTGGCCCATCACAAAGTCCGGTCTGGAACGCTCGCCTGCTTCCCCAACCTTCCGCTTCCGGGGTCCTGTCCCTCATGGCCTCCATATTGGAAACCCTTAGTCCCGCAGCCACGCATCTCCCAACCACGCAGTCTCCATCGGCGCCTCCTGGTGCTTCAGACAACGCTCAGAGTGTGATAAACCTGTATGACCAAAATGAGGTCATCCCCATCCTTGACCGCCCGATCTACCCGAAAGACGGAGGCGCACACCAGGCCACCACCCGTCCTTCAACTCTGCTCCGGGAACGCTCCACTGCGCCGGCGTGCCCAGGTGGGCCGCTTCTTTTCCGTGCCATTTCGGGGCGGCAGCAACAAGCCCTGGGCGAGAAAGGGCCCTGGGCCATGGAGAGCAGGGCTGTCCGCAGGGCTGCCCTACGCCGGCCAATTCTCACGAGCGTTCTGCCCAAACCAATCCTGGTTTGGGCAGAACGCTCGTGAGAATTGGCCGGAAAACGCCTGGCGAAGTCATTCGGGCGCTGCACGTCTGCTGGGCCGCCCCACCCCGGGGCCTTGAAGGGCATTGTGAGTGTCCGCACCGGATCGCCGCCAGGAGGCACGCCACAATTTGGAATGCAGCGAGGACAACACCCGTGGATCCTCGACCTGCGGGGGTCCCATCCCTGGCGGTCTACCATGGGGCCTGGCCCATCACAAAGTCCGGTCTGGAACGCTCGCCTGCTTCCCCAACCTTCCGCTTCCGGGGTCCTGTCCCTCATGGCCTCCATATTGGAAACCCTTAGCCCCGCAGCCACGCATCTCCCAACCACGCAGTCTCCATCGGCGCCTCCTGGTGCTTCAGACAACGCTCAGAGTGTGATAAACCTGTATGACCAAAATGAGGTCATCCCCATCCTAGACCGCCCGATCTACCCGAAAGACGGAGGCGCACACCAGGCCACCACCCGTCCTTCAACTCTGCTCCGGGAACGCTCCACTGCGCCGGCGTGCCCAGGTGGGCCGCTTCTTTTCCGTGCCATTTCGGGGCGGCAGCAACAAGCCCTGGGCGAGAAAGGGCCCTGGGCCATGGAGAGCAGGGCTGTCCGCAGGGCTGCCCTATGCCGGCCAATTCTCACGAGCGTTCTGCCCAAACCAATCCTGGTTTGGGCAGAACGCTCGTGAGAATTGGCCGGAAAACGCCCGGCGAAGTCATTCGGGCGCTGCACGTCTGCTGGGCCGCTCCACCCCGGGGCCTTGAAGGGCATTGAGTGTCCGCACCGGATCGCCGCCAGGAGGCACGCCACAAGATGGAATGCAGCGAGGACAACGCCCGTGGATCCTCGACCTGCGGGGGTCCCATCCCTGGCGGTCTACCATGGGGCCTGGCCCATCACAAAGTCCGGTCTGGAACGCTCGCCTGCTTCCCCAACCTTCCGCTTCCGGGGTCCTGTCCCTCATGGCCTCCATATTGGAAACCCTTAGCCCCGCAGCCACGCATCTCCCAACCACGCAGTCTCCATCGGCGCCTCCTGGTGCTTCAGACAACGCTCAGAGTGTGATAAACCTGTATGACCAAAATGAGGTCATCCCCATCCTTGACCGCCCGATCTACCCGAAAGACGGAGGCGCACACCAGGCCACCACCCGTCCTTCAACTCTGCTCCGGGAACGCTCCACTGCGCCGGTGTGCCCAGGTGGGCCGCTTCTTTTCCGTGCCATTTCGGGGCGGCAGCAACAAGCCCTGGGCGAGAAAGGGCCCTGGGCCATGGAGAGCAGGGCTGTCCGCAGGGCTGCCCTACGCCGGCCAATTCTCACGAGCGTTCTGCCCAAACCAATCCTGGTTTGGGCAGAACGCTCGTGAGAATTGGCCGGAAAACGCCCGGCGAAGTCATTCGGGCGCTGCACGTCTGCTGGGCCGACCCCCCCGGGGCCTTGAAGGGCATTGTGAGTGTCCGAAACCGATCACCGCCAGGAGGCAATCCACAAGATGGAATGCAGCGAGGACAACGCCCGTGGATCCTCGACCTGCGGGGGTCCCATCCCTGGCGCTCTACCATAGGGCCAGGCCCATCACGAAGTCCGGTTTGGAACGCTCACCTGCCTCCCCAACCTTCTGCTTCCGGGGTCCTGTCCCTCATGGCCTCCATATTGGAAACCCTTAGTCCCGCAGCCACGCATCTCCCAACCACGCAGTCTGCATCAGCGTCCCCCGGTGCTTCGGACAACCCTCAGAGTGAGATAAACCTGTTCACCAAAATGAGGTCATCCCCATCCTTTGCCGCCCCATCTACCTGAAAGACGGAGGCGCAAACCAGTCCACCACCCGTCCTTCAACTCTGAGCCGGGAACACTCCACTGCGCCGGCGTGCCCAGTTGGGCCGCTTCTTTTCCGTGCCATTTCTGGGCGGCAGCAACAAGCCCTGGGCGAGAAAGGGCCCTGGGCGATAAAGGGCCCTGGGCCATGGAGAGCAGGGCTGTCCGCAGGGCTGAACTACGCTGGCCAATTCTCACGAGCGTTCTGCCCAAACCAATCCTGGTTTGGGCAGAACGCTCGTGAGAATTGGCCGGAAAACGCCTGGCGAAGTCATTCGGGCGCTGCACGTCTGCTGGGCCGCCCCACCCCGGGGCCTTGAAGGGCATTGTGAGTGTCCGCACCGGATCGCCGCCAGGAGGCACTCCACAAGATGGAATGCAGCGAGGAAAACGCCCGTGGATACTCGACCTGCGGGGGTCCCATCCCTGGCGGACTACCATAGGGCCTGGCCCATCACAAAGTCCGGTCTGGAACGCTCGCCTGCTTCCCCAACCTTCCGCTTCCGGGGTCCTGTCCCTCATGGCCTCCATATTGGAAACCCTTAGTCCCGCAGCCACGCATCTCCCAACCACGCAGTCTCCATCGGCGCCTCCTGGTGCTTCAGACAACGCTCAGAGTGTGATAAACCTGTATGACCAAAATGAGGTCATCCCCATCCTTGACCGCCCGATCTACCCGAAAGACGGAGGCGCACACCAGGCCACCACCCGTCCTTCAACTCTGCTCCGGGAACGCTCCACTGCGCCGGCGTGCCCAGGTGGGCCGCTTCTATTCCGTGCCATTTCGGGGCGGCAGCAACAAGCCCTGGGCGAGAAAGGGCCCTGGGCCATGGAGAGCAGGGCTGTCCGCAGGGCTGCCCTACACCGGCCAATTCTCACGAGCGTTCTGCCCAAACCAATCCTGGTTTGGGCAGAACGCTCGTGAGAATTGGCCGGAAAACGCCCGGCGAAGTCATTCGGGCGCTGCACGTCTGCTGGGCCGACCCCCCCGGGGCCTTGAAGGGCATTGTGAGTGTCCGCAACCGATCACCGCCAGGAGGCAATCCACAAGATGGAATGCAGCGAGGACAACGCCCGTGGATCCTCGACCTGCGGGGGTCCCATCCCTGGCGCTCTACCATAGGGCCAGGCCCATCACGAAGTCCGGTTTGGAACGCTCACCTGCCTCCCCAACCTTCTGCGTCCGGGGTCCTTTCCCTCATGGCCTCCATATTGGAAACCCTTAGTCCCGCAGCCACGCATCTCCCAACCACGCAGTCTGCATCGGCGTCCCCTGGTGCTTCGGACAACCCTCAGAGTGAGATAAACCTGTTCACCAAAATGAGGTCATCCCCATCCTTTGCCGCCCCATCTACCTGAAAGACGGAGGCGCACACCAGTCCACCACCCGCCCTTCAAATCTGAGCCGGGAACACTCCACTGCGCCGGCGTGCCCAGTTGGGCCGCTTCTTTTCCGTGCCATTTCTGGGCGGCAGCAACAAGCCCTGGGCGAGAAAGGGCCCTGGGCGATAAAGGGCCCTGGGCCATGGAGAGCAGGGCTGTCCGCAGGGCTGACCTACGCCGGCCAATTCTCACGAGCGTTCTGCCCAAACCAATCCTGGTTTGGGCAGAACGCTCGTGAGAATTGGCCGGAAAACGCCTGGCGAAGTCATTCGGGCGCTGCACGTCTGCTGGGCCGCCCCACCCCGGGGCCTTGAAGGGCATTGTGAGTGTCCGCACCGGATCGCCGCCAGGAGGCACTCCACAAGATGGAATGCAGCGAGGACAACGCCCGTGGATCCTCGACCTGCGGGGGTCCCATCCCTGGCGGTCTACCATGGGGCCTGGCCCATCACAAAGTCCGGTCTGGAACGCTCGCCTGCTTCCCCAACCTTCCGCTTCCGGGGTCCTGTCCCTCATGGCCTCCATATTGGAAACCCTTAGTCCCGCAGCCACGCATCTCTAACCACGCAGTCTGCATCGGCGCCCCTGGTGCTTCGGACAACCCTCAGAGTGAGATAAACCTGTTCACCAAAATGAGGTCATCCCCATCCTTTGCCGGCCCATCTACCTGAAAGACGGAGGCGCACACCAGTCCACCACCCGTCCTTCAACTCTGAGCCGGGAACACTCCACTGCGCCGGCGTGCCCAGTTGGGCCGCTTCTTTTCCGTGCCATTTCTGGGCGGCAGCAAAAAGCCCTGGGCGAGAAAGGGCCCTGGGCGATAAGGGGCCCTGGGCCATGGAGAGCAGGGCTGTCCGCAGGGCTGACCTACGCCGGCCAATTCTCACGAGCGTTCTGCCCAAACCAATCCTGGTTTGGGCAGAACGCTCGTGAGAATTGGCCGGAAAACGCCTGGCGAAGTCATTCGGGCGCTGCACGTCTGCTGGGCAGCCCCACCCCGGGGCCTTGAAGGGCATTGTGAGTGTCCGCAACCGATCACCGCCAGGAGGCAATCCACAAGATGGAATGCAGCGAGGACAACGCCCGTGGATCCTCGACCTGCGGGGGTCCCATCCCTGGCGCTCTACCATAGGGCCAGGCCCATCACGAAGTCCGGTTTGGAACGCTCACCTGCCTCCCCAACCTTCTGCTTCCGGGGTCCTGTCCCTCATGGCCTCCATATTGGAAACCCTTAGTCCCGCAGCCACGCATCTCCCAACCACGCAGTCTGCATCGGCGTCCCCTGGTGCTTCGGACAACCATCAGAGTGAGATAAACCTGTATGACCAAAATGAGGTCATCCCCATCCTTTGCCGCCCCATCTACCTGAAAGACGGAGGCGCACACCAGTCCACCACCCGCCCTTCAACTCTGAGCCGGGAACACTCCACTTCGCCGGCGTGCCCAGTTGGGCCGCTTCTTTTCCGTGCCATTTCTGGGCGTCAGCAACAAGCCCTGGGCGAGAAAGGGCCCTGGGCGATAAAGGGCCCTGGGCCATGGAGAGCAGGGCTGTCCGCAGGGCTGACCTACGCCGGCCAATTCTCACGAGCGTTCTGCCCAAACCAATCCTGGTTTGGGCAGAACGCTCGTGAGAATTGGCCGGAAAACGCCTGGCGAAGTCATTCGGGCGCTGCACGTCTGCTGGGCCGCCCCACCCCGGGGCCTTGAAGGGCATTGTGAGTGTCCGCACCGGATCGCCGCCAGGAGGCACGCCACAAGATGGAATGCAGCGAGGACAACGCCCGTGGATCCTCGACCTGCGGGGGTCCCATCCCTGGCGGTCTACCATGGGGCCTGGCCCATCACAAAGTCCGGTCTGGAACGCTCGCCTGCTTCCCCAACCTTCCGCTTCCGGGGTCCTGTCCCTCATGGCCTCCATATTGGAAACCCTTAGTCCCGCAGCCACGCATCTCCCAACCATGCAGTCTCCATCGGCGCCTCCTGGTGCTTCAGACAACGCTCAGAGTGTGATAAACCTGTATGACCAAAATGAGGTCATCCCCATCCTTGACCGCCCGATCTACCCGAAAGACGGAGGCGCACACCAGGCCACCACCCGTCCTTCAACTCTGCTCCGGGAACGCTCCACTGCGCCGGCGTGCCCAGGTGGGCCGCTTCTTTTCCGTGCCATTTCGGGGCGGCAGCAACAAGCCCTGGGCGAGAAAGGGCCCTGGGCCTTGGAGAGCAGGGCTGTCCGCAGGGCTGCCCTACGCCGGCCAATTCTCACGAGCGTTCTGCCCAAACCAATCCTGGTTTGGGCAGAACGCTCGTGAGAATTGGCCGGAAAACGCCCGGCGAAGTCATTCGGGCGCTGCACGTCTGCTGGGCCGACCCCCCCGTGGCCTTGAAGGGCATTGTGAGTGTCCGCAACCGATCACCGCCAGGAGGCAATCCACAAGATGGAATGCAGCGAGGACAACGCCCGTGGATCCTCGACCTGCGGGGGTCCCATCCCTGGCGCTCTACCATAGGGCCAGGCCCATCACGAAGTCCGGTTTGGAACGCTCACCTGCCTCCCCAACCTTCTGCTTCCGGGGTGCTGTCCCTCATGGCCTCCATATTGGAAACCCTTAGTCCCGCAGCCATGCATCTCCCAACCACGCAGTCTGCATCGGCGTCCCCTGGTGCTTCGGACAACCCTCAGAGTGAGATAAACCTGTATGACCAAAATGAGGTCATCCCCATCCTTTGCCGCCCCAGCTACCTGAAAGACGGAGGCGCACACCAGTCCACCACCCGTCCTTCAACTCTGAGCCGGGAACACTCCACTGCGCCGGCGTGCCCAGTTGGGCCGCTTGTTTTCCGTGCCATTTCTGGGCGGCAGCAACAAGCCCTGGGCGAGAAAGGGCCCTGGGCGATAAAGGGCCCTGGGCCATGGAGAGCGGGGCTGTCCGCAGGGCTGACCTACGCCGGCCAATTCTCACGAGCGTTCTGCCCAAACCAATCCTGGTTTGGGCAGAATGCTCGTGAGAATTGGCCGGAAAACGCCTGGCGAAGTCATTCGGGCGCTGCACGTCTGCTGGGCCGCCCCACCCCGGGGCCTTGAAGGGCATTGTGAGTGTCCGCACCGGATCGCCGCCAGGAGGCACGCCACAATTTGGAATGCAGCGAGGACAACACCCGTGGATCCTCGACCTGCGGGGGTCCCATCCCTGGCGGTCTACCATGGGGCCTGGCCCATCACAAAGTCCGGTCTGGAACGCTCGCCTGCTTCCCCAACCTTCCGCTTCCGGGGTCCTGTCCCTCATGGCCTCCATATTGGAAACCCTTAGCCCCGCAGCCACGCATCTCCCAACCACGCAGTCTCCATCGGCGCCTCCTGGTGCTTCAGACAACGCTCAGAGTGTGATAAACCTGTATGACCAAAATGAGGTCATCCCCATCCTAGACCGCCCGATCTACCCGAAAGACGGAGGCGCACACCAGGCCACCACCCGTCCTTCAACTCTGCTCCGGGAACGCTCCACTGCGCCGGCGTGCCCAGGTGGGCCGCTTCTTTTCCGTGCCATTTCGGGGCGGCAGCAACAAGCCCTGGGCGAGAAAGGGCCCTGGGCCATAGAGAGCAGGGCTGTCCGCAGGGCTGCCCTATGCCGGCCAATTCTCACGAGCGTTCTGCCCAAACCAATCCTTGTTTGGGCAGAACGCTCGTGAGAATTGGCCGGAAAACGCCCGGCGAAGTCATTCGGGCGCTGCACGTCTGCTGGGCCGCTCCACCCCGGGGCCTTGAACGGCATTGTGAGTGTCCGCACCGGATCGCCGCCAGGAGGCAGGCCACAAGATGGAATGCAGCGAGGACAACGCCCGTGGATCCTCGACCTGCGGGGGTCCCATCCCTGGCGGTCTACCATGGGGCCTGGCCCATCACAAAGTCCGGTCTGGAACGCTCGCCTGCTTCCCCAACCTTCCGCTTCCGGGGTCCTGTCCCTCATGGCCTCCATATTGGAAACCCTTAGTCCCGCAGCCACGCATCTCCCAACCACGCAGTCTCTATCAGCGCCTCCTGGTGCTTCAGACAACGCTCAGAGTGTGATAAACCTGTATGACCAAAATGAGGTCATCCCCATCCTTGACCGCCCGATCTACCCGAAAGACGGAGGCGCACACCAGGCCACCACCCGTCCTTCAACTCTGCTCCGGGAACGCTCCACTGCGCCGGCGTGCCCAGGTGGGCCGCTTCTTTTCCGTGCCATTTCGGGGCGGCAGCAACAAGCCCTGGGCGAGAAAGGGCCCTGGGCCATGGAGAGCAGGGCTGTCCGCAGGGCTGCCCTACGCCGGCCAATTCTCACGAGCGTTCTGCCCAAACCAATCCTGGTTTGGGCAGAACGCTCGTGAGAATTGGCCGGAAAACGCCCGGCGAAGTCATTCGGGCGCTGCACGTCTGCTGGGCCGACCCCCCCGGGGCCTTGAAGGGCATTGTGAGTGTCCGCAACCGATCACCGCCAGGAGGCAATCCACAAGATGGAATGCAGCGAGGACAACGCCCGTGGATCCTCGACCTGCGGGGGTCCCATCCCTGGCGCTCTACCATAGGGCCAGGCCCATCACGAAGTCCGGTTTGGAACGCTCACCTGCCTCCCCAACCTTCTGCTTCCGGGGTCCTGTCCCTCATGGCCTCCATATTGGAAACCCTTAGTCCCGTAGCCACGCATCTCCCAACCACGCAGTCTGCATCGGCGTCCCCTGGTGCTTCGGACAACCCTCAGAGTGAGATAAACCTGTTCACCAAAATGAGGTCATCCCCATCCTTTGCCGCCCCATCTACCTGAAAGACGGAGGCGCACACCAGTCCACCACCCGTCCTTCAACTCTGAGCCGGGAACACTCCACTGCGCCGGCGTGCCCAGTTGGGCCGCTTCTTTTCCGTGCCATTTCTGGGCGGCAGCAACAAGCCCTGGGCGAGAAAGGGCCCTGGGCGATAAAGGGCCCTGGGCCATGGAGAGCAGGGCTGTCCGCAGGGCTGACCTACGCCGGCCAATTCTCACGAGTGTTCTGCCCAAACCAATCCTGGTTTGGGCAGAACGCTCGTGAGAATTGGCCGGAAAACGCCTGGCGAAGTCATTCGGGCGCTGCACGTCTGCTGGGCCGCCCCACCCCGGGGCCTTGAAGGGCATTGTGAGTGTCCGCACCGGATCGCCGCCAGGAGGCACGCCCCAAGATGGAATGCAGCGAGGCCAACGCCCGTGGATCCTCGACCTGTGGGGGTCCCATCCCTGGCGCTCTACCATGGGGCCTGGCCCATCACAAAGTCCGGTCTGGAACGCTCGCCTGCTTCCACAACCTTCCGCTTCCGGGGTCCTGTCCCTCATGGCCTCCATATTGGAAACCCTTAGTCCCGCAGCCACGCATCTCCCAACCACGCAGTCTCCATCGGCGCCTCCTGGTGCTTCAGACAACGCTCAGAGTGTGATAAACCTGTATGACCAAAATGAGGTCATCCCCATCCTTGACCGCCCGATCTACCCGAAAGACGGAGGCGCACACCAGGCCACCACCCGTCCTTCAACTCTGCTCCGGGAACGCTCCACTGCGCCGGCGTGCCCAGGTGGGCCGCTTCTTTTCCGTGCCATTTCGGGGCGGCAGCAACAAGCCCTGGGCGAGAAAGGGCCCTGGGCCATGGAGAGCAGGGCTGTCCGCAGGGCTGCCCTACGCCGGCCCATTCTCACGAGCGTTCTGCCCAAACCAATCCTGGTTTGGGCAGAACGCTCGTGAGAATTGGCCGGAAAACGCCCGGCGAAGTCATTCGGGCGCTGCACGTCTGCTGGGCCGACCCCCCCGGGGCCTTGAAGGGCATTGTGAGTGTCCGCAACCGATCACCGCCAGGAGGCAATCCACAAGATGGAATGCAGCGAGGACAACGCCCGTGGATCCTCGACCTGCGGGGGTCCCATCCCTGGCGCTCTACCATAGGGCCAGGCCCATCACGAAGTCCGGTTTGGAACGCTCACCTGCCTCCCCAACCTTCTGCTTCCGGGGTCCTGTCCCTCATGGCCTCCATATTGGAAACCCTTAGTCCCGCAGCCACGCATCTCCCAACCACGCAGTCTGCATCGGCGTCCCCCGGTGCTTCGGACAACCCTCAGAGTGAGATAAACCTGTTCACCAAAATGAGGTCATCCCCATCCTTTGCCGCCCCATCTACCTGAAAGACGGAGGCGCACACCAGTCCACCACCCGTCCTTCAACTCTGAGCCGGGAACACTCCACTGCGCCGGCGTGCCCAGTTGGGCCGCTTCTTTTCCGTGCCATTTCTGGGCGGCAGCAACAAGCCCTGGGCGAGAAAGGGCCCTGGGCGATAAAGGGCCCTGGGCCATGGAGAGCAGGGCTGTCCGCAGGGCTGACCTACGCCGGCCAATTCTCACGAGCGTTCTGCCCAAACCAATCCTGGTTTGGGCAGAACGCTCGTGAGAATTGGCCGGAAAACGCCTGGCGAAGTCATTCGGGCGCTGCACGTCTGCTGGGCCGCCCCACCCCGGGGCCTTGAAGGGCATTGTGAGTGTCCGCACCGGATCGCCGCCAGGAGGCACGCCACAAGATGGAATGCAGCGAGGACAACGCCCGTGGATCCTCGACCTGCGGGGGTCCCATACCTGGCGCTCTACCATGGGGCCTGGCCCATCACAAAGTCCGGTCTGGAACGCTCGCCTGCTTCCACAACCTTCCGCTTCCGGGGTCCTGTCCCTCATGGCCTCCATATTGGAAACCCTTAGTCCCGCAGCCACGCATCTCCCAACCACGCAGTCTCCATCGGCGCCTCCTGGTGCTTCAGACAACGCTCAGAGTGTGATAAACCTGTATGACCAAAATGAGGTCATCCCCATCCTTGACCGCCCGATCTACCCGAAAGACGGAGGCGCACACCAGGCCACCACCCGTCCTTCAACTCTGCTCCGGGAACGCTCCACTGCGCCAGCGTGCCCAGGTGGGCCGCTTCTATTCCGTGCCATTTCGGGGCGGCAGCAACAAGCCCTGGGCGAGAAAGGGCCCTGGGCCATGGAGAGCAGGGCTGTCCGCAGGGCTGCCCTACGCCGGCCAATTCTCACGAGCGTTCTGCCCAAACCAATCCTGGTTTGGGCAGAACCCTCGTGAGAATTGGCCGGAAAACGCCCGGCGAAGTCATTTGGGCTCTGCACGTCTGCTGGGCCGACCCCCCCGGGGCCTTGAAGGGCATTGTGAGTGTCCGCAACCGATCACCGCCAGGAGGCAATCCACAAGATGGAATGCAGCGAGGACAACGCCCGTGGATCCTCGACCTGCGGGGGTCCCATCCCTGGCGCTCTACCATAGGGCCAGGCCCATCACGAAGTCCGGTTTGGAACGCTCACCTGCCTCCCCAACCTTCTGCGTCCGGGGTCCTGTCCCTCATGGCCTCCATATTGGAAACCCTTAGTCCCGCAGCCACGCATCTCCCAACCACGCAGTCTGCATCGGCGTCCCCTGGTGCTTCGGACAACCCTCAGAGTGAGATAAACCTGTTCACCAAAATGAGGTCATCCCCATCCTTTGTCGCCCCATCTACCTGAAAGACGGAGGCGCACACCAGTCCACCACCCGCCATTCAAATCTGAGCCGGGAACACTCCACTGCGCCGGCGTGCCCAGTTGGGCAGCTTCTTTTCCGTGCCATTTCTGGGCGGCAGCAACAAGCCCTGGGCGAGAAAGGGCCCTGGGCGATAAAGGGCCCTGGGCCATGGAGAGCAGGGCTGTCCGCAGGGCTGACCTACGCCGGCCAATTCTCACGAGCGTTCTGCCCAAACCAATCCTGGTTTGGGCAGAACGCTCGTGAGAATTGGCTGGAAAACGCCTGGCGAAGTCATTCGGGCGCTGCACGTCTGCTGGGCCGCTCCACCCCGGGGCCTTGAAGGGCATTGTGAGTGTCCGCACCGGATCGCCGCCAGGAGGCACTCCACAAGATGGAATGCAGCGAGTACAACGCCCGTGGATCCTCGACCTGCGGGGGTCCCATCCCTGGCGGTCTACCATGGGGCCTGGCCCATCCCAAAGTCCGGTCTGGAACGCTCGCCTGCTTCCCCAACCTTCCGCTTCCGGGGTCCTGTCCCTCATGGCCTCCATATTGGAAACCCTTAGTCCCGCAGCCACGCATCTCCCAACCACGCAGTCTGCATCGGCGTCCCCTGGTGCTTCGGACAACCCTCAGAGTGAGATAAACCTGTTCACCAAAATGAGGTCATCCCCATCCTTTGCCGCCCCATCTACCTGAAAGACGGAGGCGCACACCAGTCCACCACCCGTCCTTCAACTCTGAGTTGGGAACACTCCACTGCGCCGGCGTGCCCAGTTGGGCCGCTTCTTTTCCGTGCCATTTCTGGGCGGCAGCAAAAAGCCCTGGGCGAGAAAGGGCCCTGGGCGATAAGGGGCCCTGGGCCATGGAGAGCAGGGCTGTCCGCAGGGCTGACCTACGCCGGCCAATTCTCACGAGCGTTCTGCCCAAACCAATCCTGGTTTGGGCAGAACGCTCGTGAGAATTGGCCGGAAAACGCCTGGCGAAGTCATTCGGGCGCTGCACGTCTGCTGGGCAGCCCCACCCCGGGGCCTTGAAGGGCATTGTGAGTGTCCGCAACCGATCACCGCCAGGAGGCAATCCACAAGATGGAATGCAGCGAGGACAACGCCCGTGGATCCTCGACCTGCGGGGGTCCCATCCCTGGCGCTCTATCATAGGGCCAGGCCCATCACGAAGTCTGGTTTGGAACGCTCACCTGCCTCCCCAACCTTCTGCTTCCGGGGTCCTGTCCCTCATGGCCTCCATATTGGAAACCCTTAGTCCCGCAGCCACGCATCTCCCAACCACGCAGTCTGCATCGGCGTCCCCTGGTGCTTCGGACAACCCTCAGAGTGAGATAAACCTGTTCACCAAAATGAGGTCATCCCCATCCTTTGCCGGCCCATCTACCTGAAAGACGGAGGCGCACACCAGTCCACCACCCGTCCTTCAACTCTGAGCCGGGAACACTCCACTGCGCCGGCGTGCCCAGTTGGGCCGCTTCTTTTCCGTGCCATTTCTGGGCGGCAGCAAAAAGCCCTGGGCGAGAAAGGGCCCTGGGCGATAAGGGGCCCTGGGCCATGGAGAGCAGGGCTGTCCGCAGGGCTGACCTACGCCGGCCAATTCTCACGAGCGTTCTGCCCAAACCAATCCTGGTTTGGGCAGAACGCTCGTGAGAATTGGCCGGAAAATGCCTGGCGAAGTCATTCGGGCGCTGCACGTCTGCTGGGCAGCCCCACCCCGGGGCCTTGAAGGGCATTGTGAGTGTCCGCAACCGATCACCGCCAGGAGGCAATCCACAAGATGGAATGCAGCGAGGACAACGCCCGTGGATCCTCGACCTGCGGGGGTCCCATCCCTGGCGCTCTACCATAGGGCCAGGCCCATCACGAAGTCCGGTTTGGAACGCTCACCTGCCTCCCCAACCTTCTGCTTCCGGGGTCCTGTCCCTCATGGCCTCCATATTGGAAACCCTTAGTCCCGCAGCCACGCATCTCCCAACCACGCAGTCTGCATCGGCGTCCCCTGGTGCTTCGGACAACCATCAGAGTGAGATAAACCTGTATGACCAAAATGAGGTCATCCCCATCCTTTGCCGCCCCATCTACCTGAAAGACGGAGGCGCACACCAGTCCACCACCCGCCCTTCAACTCTGAGCCGGGAACACTCCACTTCGCCGGCGTGCCCAGTTGGGCCGCTTCTTTTCCGTGCCATTTCTGGGCGTCAGCAACAAGCCCTGGGCGAGAAAGGGCCCTGGGCGATAAAGGGCCCTGGGCCATGGAGAGCAGGGCTGTCCGCAGGGCTGACCTACGCCGGCCAATTCTCACGAGCGTTCTGCCCAAACCAATCCTGGTTTGGGCAGAACGCTCGTGAGAATTGGCCGGAAAACGCCTGGCGAAGTCATTCGGGCGCTGCACGTCTGCTGGGCCGCCCCACCCCGGGGCCTTGAAGGGCATTGTGAGTGTCCGCACCGGATCGCCGCCAGGAGGCACGCCACAAGATGGAATGCAGCGAGGACAACGCCCGTGGATCCTCGACCTGCGGGGGTCCCATCCCTGGCGGTCTACCATGGGGCCTGGCCCATCACAAAGTCCGGTCTGGAACGCTCGCCTGCTTCCCCAACCTTCCGCTTCCGGGGTCCTGTCCCTCATGGCCTCCATATTGGAAACCCTTAGTCCCGCAGCCACGCATCTCCCAACCATGCAGTCTCCATCGGCGCCTCCTGGTGCTTCAGACAACGCTCAGAGTGTGATAAACCTGTATGACCAAAATGAGGTCATCCCCATCCTTGACCGCCCGATCTACCCGAAAGACGGAGGCGCACACCAGGCCACCACCCGTCCTTCAACTCTGCTCCGGGAACGCTCCACTGCGCCGGCGTGCCCAGGTGGGCCGCTTCTTTTCCGTGCCATTTCGGGGCGGCAGCAACAAGCCCTGGGCGAGAAAGGGCCCTGGGCCTTGGAGAGCAGGGCTGTCCGCAGGGCTGCCCTACGCCGGCCAATTCTCACGAGCGTTCTGCCCAAACCAATCCAAGTTTGGGCAGAACGCTCGTGAGAATTGGCCGGAAAACGCCTGGCGAAGTCATTCGGGCGCTGCACGTCTGCTGGGCCGACCCCCCCGGGGCCTTGAAGGGCATTGTGAGTGTCCGCAACCGATCACCGCCAAGAGGCAATCCACAAGATGGAATGCAGCGAGGACAACGCCCGTGGATCCTCGACCTGCGGGGGTCCCATCCCTGGCGCTCTACCATAGGGCCAGGCCCATCACGAAGTCCGGTTTGGAACGCTCACCTGCCTCCCCAACCTACTGCTTCCGGGGTCCTGTCCCTCATGGCCTCCATATTGGAAACCCTTAGTCCCGCAGCCACGCATCTCCCAACCACGCAGTCTGCATCGGCGTCCCCTGGTGCTTCGGACAACCCTCAGAGTGAGATAAACCTGTTCACCAAAATGAGGTCATCCCCATCCTTTGCCGCCCCATCTACCTGAAAGATGGAGGCGCACACCAGTCCACCACCCGTCCTTCAACTCTGAGCCGGGAACACTCCACTGCGCCGGCGTGCCCAGTTGGGCCGCTTCTTTTCCGTGCCATTTCTGGGCGGCAGCAAAAAGCCCTGGGCGAGAAAGGGCCCTGGGCGATAAGGGGCCCTGGGCCATGGAGAGCAGGGCTGTCCGCAGGGCTGAACTACGCCGGCCAATTCTCACGAGCGTTCTGCCCAAACCAATCCTGGTTTGGGCAGAACGCTCGTGAGAATTGGCCGGAAAACGCCTGGCGAAGTCATTCGGGCGCTGCACGTCTGCTGGGCAGCCCCACCCCGGGGCCTTGAAGGGCATTGTGAGTGTCCGCAACCGATCACCGCCAGGAGGCAATCCACAAGATGGAATGCAGCGAGGACAACGCCCGTGGATCCTCGACCTGCGGGGGTCCCATCCCTGGCGGTCTACCATGGGGCCTGGCCCATCACAAAGTCCGGTCTGGAACGCTCGCCTGCTTCCCCAACCTTCCGCTTCCGGGGTCCTGTCCCTCATGGCCTCCATATTGGAAACCCTTAGTCCCGCAGCCACGCATCTCCCAACCACGCAGTCTCCATCGGCGCCTCCTGGTGCTTCAGACAACGCTCAGAGTGTGATAAACCTGTATGACCAAAATGAGGTCATCCCCATCCTTGACCGCCCGATCTACCCGAAAGACGGAGGCGCACACCAGGCCACCACCCGTCCTTCAACTCTGCTCCGGGAACGCTCCACTGCGCCGGCGTGCCCAGGTGGGCCGCTTCTTTTCCGTGCCATTTCGGGGCGGCAGCAACAAGCCCTGGGCGAGAAAGGGCCCTGGGCCATGGAGAGCAGGGCTGTCCGCAGGGCTGCCCTATGCCGGCCAATTCTCACGAGCGTTCTGCCCAAACCAATCCTGGTTTGGGCAGAACGCTCGTGAGAATTGGCCGGAAAACGCCCGGCGAAGTCATTCGGGCGCTGCACGTCTGCTGGGCCGCTCCACCCCGGGGCCTTGAAGGGCATTGTGAGTGTCCGCACCGGATCGCCGCCAGGAGGCACGCCACAAGATGGAATGCAGCGAGGACAACGCCCGTGGATCCTCGACCTGCGGGGGTCCCATCCCTGGCGGTCTACCATGGGGCCTGGCCCATCACAAAGTCCGGTCTGGAACGCTCGCCTGCTTCCCCAACCTTCCGCTTCCGGGGTCCTGTCCCTCATGGCCTCCATATTGGAAACCCTTAGTCCCGCAGCCACGCATCTCCCAACCACGCAGTCTCTATCAGCGCCTCCTGGTGCTTCAGACAACGCTCAGAGTGTGATAAACCTGTATGACCAAAATGAGGTCATCCCCATCCTTGACCGCCCGATCTACCCGAAAGACGGAGGCGCACACCAGGCCACCACCCGTCCTTCAACTCTGCTCCGGGAACGCTCCACTGCGCCGGCGTGCCCAGGTGGGCCGCTTCTTTTCCGTGCCATTTCGGGGCGGCAGCAACAAGCCCTGGGCGAGAAAGGGCCCTGGGCCATGGAGAGCAGGGCTGTCCGCAGGGCTGCCCTACGCCGGCCCATTCTCACGAGCGTTCTGCCCAAACCAATCCTGGTTTGGGCAGAACGCTCGTGAGAATTGGCCGGAAAACGCCCGGCGAAGTCATTCGGGCGCTGCACGTCTGCTGGGCCGACCCCCCCGGGGCCTTGAAGGGCATTGTGAGTGTCCGCAACCGATCACCGCCAGGAGGCAATCCACAAGATGGAATGCAGCGAGGACAACGCCCGTGGATCCTCGACCTGCGGGGGTCCCATCCCTGGCGCTCTACCATAGGGCCAGGCCCATCACGAAGTCCGGTTTGGAACGCTCACCTGCCTCCCCAACCTTCTGCTTCCGGGGTCCTGTCCCTCATGGCCTCCATATTGGAAACCCTTAGTCCCGCAGCCACGCATCTCCCAACCACGCAGTCTGCATCGGCGTCCCCCGGTGCTTCGGACAACCCTCAGAGTGAGATAAACCTGTTCACCAAAATGAGGTCATCCCCATCCTTTGCCGCCCCATCTACCTGAAAGACGGAGGCGCACACCAGTCCACCACCCGTCCTTCAACTCTGAGCCGGGAACACTCCACTGCGCCGGCGTGCCCAGTTGGGCCGCTTCTTTTCCGTGCCATTTCTGGGCGGCAGCAACAAGCCCTGGGCGAGAAAGGGCCCTGGGCGATAAAGGGCCCTGGGCCATGGAGAGCAGGGCTGTCCGCAGGGCTGACCTACGCCGGCCAATTCTCACGAGCGTTCTGCCCAAACCAATCCTGGTTTGGGCAGAACGCTCGTGAGAATTGGCCGGAAAACGCCTGGCGAAGTCATTCGGGCGCTGCACGTCTGCTGGGCCGCCCCACCCCGGGGCCTTGAAGGGCATTGTGAGTGTCCGCACCGGATCGCCGCCAGGAGGCACGCCACAAGATGGAATGCAGCGAGGACAACGCCCGTGGATCCTCGACCTGCGGGGGTCCCATCCCTGGCGCTCTACCATGGGGCCTGGCCCATCACAAAGTCCGGTCTGGAACGCTCGCCTGCTTCCACAACCTTCCGCTTCCGGGGTCCTGTCCCTCATGGCCTCCATATTGGAAACCCTTAGTCCCGCAGCCACGCATCTCCCAACCACGCAGTCTCCATCGGCGCCTCCTGGTGCTTCAGACAACGCTCAGAGTGTGATAAACCTGTATGACCAAAATGAGGTCATCCCCATCCTTGACCGCCCGATCTACCCGAAAGACGGAGGCGCACACCAGGCCACCACCCGTCCTTCAACTCTGCTCCGGGAACGCTCCACTGCGCCGGCGTGCCCAGGTGGGCCGCTTCTATTCCGTGCCATTTCGGGGCGGCAGCAACAAGCCCTGGGCGAGAAAGGGCCCTGGGCCATGGAGAGCAGGGCTGTCCGCAGGGCTGCCCTACGCCGGCCAATTCTCACGAGCGTTCTGCCCAAACCAATCCTGGTTTGGGCAGAACGCTCGTGAGAATTGGCCGGAAAACGCCCGGCGAAGTCATTTGGGCGCTGCACGTCTGCTGGGCCGACCCCCCCGGGGCCTTGAAGGGCATTGTGAGTGTCCGCAACCGATCACCGCCAGGAGGCAATCCACAAGATGGAATGCAGCGAGGACAACGCCCGTGGATCCTCGACCTGCGGGGGTCCCATCCCTGGCGCTCTACCATAGGGCCAGGCCCATCACGAAGTCCGGTTTGGAACGCTCACCTGCCTCCCCAACCTTCTGCGTCCGGGGTCCTGTCCCTCATGGCCTCCATATTGGAAACCCTTAGTCCCGCAGCCACGCATCTCCCAACCACGCAGTCTGCATCGGCGTCCCCTGGTGCTTCGGACAACCCTCAGAGTGAGATAAACCTGTTCACCAAAATGAGGTCATCCCCATCCTTTGCCGCCCCATCTACCTGAAAGACGGAGGCGCACACCAGTCCACCACCCGCCATTCAAATCTGAGCCGGGAACACTCCACTGCGCCGGCGTGCCCAGTTGGGCCGCTTCTTTTCCGTGCCATTTCTGGGCGGCAACAACAAGCCCTGGGCGAGAAAGGGCCCTGGGCGATAAGGGGCCCTGGGCCATGGAGAGCAGGGCTGTCCGCAGGGCTGACCTACGCCGGCCAATTCTCACGAGCGTTCTGCCCAAACCAATCCTGGTTTGGGCAGAACGCTCGTGAGAATTGGCCGGAAAACGCCTGGCGAAGTCATTCGGGCGCTGCACGTCTGCTGGGCAGCCCCACCCCGGGGCCTTGAAGGGCATTGTGAGTGTCCGCAACCGATCACCGCCAGGAGGCAATCCACAAGATGGAATGCAGCGAGGACAACGCCCGTGGATCCTCGACCTGCGGGGGTCCCATCACTGGCGCTCTACCATAGGGCCAGGCCCATCACGAAGTCCGGTTTGGAACGCTCACCTGCCTCCCCAACCTTCCGCTTCCGGGGTCCTGTCCCTCATGGCCTCCATATTGGAAACCCTTAGTCCCGCAGCCACGCATCTCCCAACCACGCAGTCTGCATCGGCGTCCCCTGGTGCTTCGGACAACCATCAGAGTGAGATAAACCTGTATGACCAAAATGAGGTCATCCCCATCCTTTGCCGCCCCATCTACCTGAAAGACGGAGGCGCACACCAGTCCACCACCCGCCCTTCAACTCTGAGCCG